>NW_025833151.1:1364187-1655029 GCF_002878395.1 Capsicum annuum | reverse complement strand
GTTCTTTGCCGAAAACAATGTCAAGATACCACACAGTTCATGCACGTTATCTTTTAGCAGACTGCAGACTTCGGGGTGTCTCTATTTAGTGCTTTGTTTCCTGTATTCTTTGGTTAAGTTTTGCATCTGTAGTTTGAATTGGTTCTAAACCTTCTACCTGGTGTTATTGCAGAACTATAATGTCGTAAATTATGATGAGAGAGTGATGGATGGATTCTATGATGTTTATGGAATTAATTCCAATGCAACGATTCAGGGGAAAATGCCATTGTTAGTGGATCTAAAAGCAGTTTCGGTTTTGGATAATGTTGATTATGAAGTTATCTTAGTAAACCGTGCAGCTGATATGGAACTGCGGCAGCTTGAGGATAGAGTGTACTTCATGTCCCGGGAATGCCGAGCTTTAAAGAAGGTCCCAGTTACAAGTTTTTTAGTTGAGAAAATCGCTGACCTTGTTGTTAATAGGATGGGAGGTCCTGTTAATGATGCAGAAGAAATGTCAAAGAAGTGGACTGCAAGGAGTTATCAGCTAAGAGTTTCATTAAACTCTATCATTCTTCCCCTTGGCTGTCTTGATATTGGACATTCACGACATAGGGCCTTACTCTTTAAGGTGACAAGAGTTTCAATCTCTCCTTCCATTTCTTAACTAGATTGATATGGATAATTAGCTTGCTTTAGGATACCTTATTAAAAAAAAAGAGTTAGCTTGCTTTAGTATCAAATGATTGGTACTCATTATCTTTGAAGTATTCAGTGATGAAGTAAGTTCGGTTTAACTAACTAGTAACACCCACTATTTATTTCAGATAGATCTTTGCCTGTCTTTTTAGATTCAGCAGTGAAATTCACTCTTTAGTATAAGGGCATCTGGCATCTTATCCAAATTAAGAATCTGTGCTAGTTCTGTCATTTTTAAATATATTACTCCTTTTCTGATCAAATGGAAAATACAGAAAATCTTTTACTTCCAAGAGTGGATGATTGACTTTCTCTTCTGCACTAGTTTATATTGACTCATGCTTTTAACCATATATGAACCATTTCCTCTTCTGATAGGTACTTGCTGATAGAATCAACCTACCATGCAAACTAGTTAAGGGAAGTTACTACACTGGCACTGATGATGGAGCAGTTAATTTGATCAAATTTGACAATGGAAGGTAAAGAGTCTTCTGGTGGCACATTTCCTGGATGTTTGAAGTGTTTACTGAAAATGTCTCTGTGTTTTAGATCTTTGTAAGAGGTGGATTTGATTTGTGAAAAAAAGAGGTGAATTTGTTCTGCTTTCTCAAAATTAGTATTTCTAATAATATCATTCATAGTGGTTGTCGAGTTTCTGATGGTGTTCCCCCCCTCTCCCTCCTCTCTCTTTCTTAGATCTTTCCACCCTATTTTTCCAGTTGTAGAAAATCATGTAGAGCAGGGGTGAGGTTTGAGGGTTTTGGATGGGTAAATGCTACCCTTTTAATCCGTTCTCATTTTACATGTAGAACTGCTTGAGCAGATATGCTTTTGATTTTAATACGAATTTGTCGAGTTTTCTGCACAGAGAATGCTGCTATTTACTGCTTGACAGATTTTTATTATTTTGCGTGAATAACTGTTATGTATTTTTCTTGTTCTTCATGCTTTGGTTGTCAATTAAATGAAGTTTCCGGTTATCAAGTAAATGAAGTTGAGGCATACTTACATTCGTCTTTGTAAGATATAGTATTGTTTTTACTTTTTGATCAAGTTAAAAGTATTTTCATTCGTAAACATGACCAAAACGGTTGTATACAGAGGTTATACCAAAGAATCAACACTCTACAAAATATGATTCTCTACGAACTCCATCCAATCCTCTAAACAACAAGAAACTTTTTGTTTACACCAAAAGGAAGTAAGGGAGCGGAGACTACTACTCAACACACAAACAACCTTCCGCTTTCTAAGATTTTCCGCTGTCAAGATCACCCCTCTAATGGCTAGCCAAGTAAAAAAGCATACCTTCCTCGGAACACCTGAGCCATATGGCATTACATAGAAACTCAACCTCTTCTCTAACCAAAATTTTCGGAGAAAGAACTTCACAGAGAACACTCGATGACTTCCAAGGTGCCACCACCACACATCAGGATTATCCACCTAATTGATTTGTCTATGAAGTCTATCAATCTTTGGAACTCACTCACTTCCCAATCTTGAAATTCTCTTCTAAATCTCAAATCCCAAAAAGCCTCTCCACCTCGTGACCTCCTAATTTGTTGAATTGTCAAGTCTTGTTAGCAAGATATTAAATACAAACTCTGAAATTCGTCTTTCAAAATTATATTCCCACACCATTTATGCCCCCAAAAATTTACTTTCCTCCCATTTCCGACCTTGAGTGAGATATTTTCCACTAAATAATCCCATCCCTTTATAATATTTCTCCAAAAATCATACCCTAAAGGCTAAATAATATCTCTAATTTTCCAACCCCCATCCTTATTCCCATATTTATCACCCATCACCCCTGCATAAAGCTTGTACCTCCATCTCGAACCTCCACATCCACTTGCCTATAAAGCTTTATTAAAATTTTTTAATTCTGTAACTCCCAAACCTCCCCATTTATTTTAGGAGTTGTGACAATCCCCCCTCCCCGCATCAAATGAAACTTATTTGCCCCGTTTGCCGCATCCCAAAAGGAAATTTATCTGAATCTTTTCCTACTTTTCAATAACCGGAGTTGGAGCAAAAAACAAAGACAAGTAGTAAGTGGGGATGCTAGAAAGTGTGCTCTTAATAAGCACTTCCTTCCCACCCTTGTATAAATATTTTCTTTGTCACCCTGCTAGTCTTTTCTCGACTCTCTGAATATCGGACTCCACACAGTGTGATCCATGTGCAAAGCACCTAAAGGTATTCCAAGATATGTGGTCGGAAGAGCCCCAACCTTACAATTCAAAACTCGAGCAAGTGATGCAATATCATTCACCTCCCCAGTCGAAAATATCACACATTTCCTCAAATTGATTTTAAGTCTTGACACTACCTGAAACCAAGTGAGAGTTTGGCCTAAATAATCTAATTGGGTCACAATTGCATCACAAAACACCAAGGTATCATCACGAACAACAAATGAGACATTGATATTGTCCCTTCTCCCCCAACCACCGCATCAAAACCCTTCAAGTAGCCTCCCGAAACAATTTTATCCATCATCTTGCTCAGGGATTCCATAACTAAAATAAACAACTTCGGCGATAGAAGCTCCCCTTGTGTCAAACCCCTCGAGCTCCCAAAGAATTCTAACGGGTTACTATTTACCAACACAGAAAATCTCACTGAAGAAATGTAAAAATAGATCCATTTCCTCCACTTCTCCCCAAAACCTATTTGAAGCATAATGGAATCTAAGAATTTCCGATTTACATGATCGTATGCCTTTACAAGGTCAAGTTTGCACAAAACACCTGGTAATTGCTTTCTCCTAGAATCCACCACTTCAATAGCCACCAATTTTGTATCCAAAATTTTTCTGACCTCCACAAATACATTATGTGAAGTAGAAACTGTCTCATCCAACAACTTCTTCTTGAGTCTAATAGAAAACACCTTAGAAAGAATCTTGTAAATGCTTCCCGCTAAGCTAATAGGTCTATAGTCTTTCACGCTTGTACCACCCTCTCGTTTAGGGATAATGACAACGAACGAGGCATTCGAACTTCTTTTGAATTCACCACTATTTTGGAACTTAGCAATAGAATCGAATTCACCACTATTTTTGAACTTAGCAATAGAATCCATCAAATAGGTTTTGACTGTATTCCAGCAATGGTGAAAAAAATCCAAAGTGAAACCATCTGGCCTGGAGCTTTGTCACCCGCACAGCACTTCACTGCTCTTTTCACTTCCTCTTCCTTGAACGCCCTCTCCAATTTGACTGAACTCTAACACCCCTCCCCCCCTCTCCCCCTCAAGGTAGGCTTCCACTTTGCTTTCTCTTTAAACAATTTTTCATAATAATCTACAACTGCCCACTCTACTTCCTCTTTCCCTGCAAGGCTCACCCCATTAGTCTCCACTGATTCTATAGGGTTCCTCCTTCTATTAGCTATTGCCACCCTGGGAAAGAATTTTGTATTAGAGTCCCCCTCCTTCAACCATAATGCTCTCGATTTTTGCTTCCAACTAACCTCTTGAGTCAAAGCCAATATAGCTAACTCGGTTTTCAACAATTCTTTCCTCTCTTTCTCCCTCGTATCTAACCCCCTCTCCAACTCCCCTACTTCATTCATAATGTCTCTCATCTTCATGTCTACCCTCCCAAACGCCTCTTTATTCCACCCCCATGTCTACTATAAATAATTTCAACTTCTTGACTAGCCTATAAGAAGCCTCCCCTCCACTACATAACTACTCCACCATGTAGCTACTTTCTCCTGAAAATCAGCCACATTTAGCCACATATTCTCAATCTAAAAGGAGATCTCATCCGCCTTCCTCTACGACCATCCAACAATATAGGTGAATGGTCTGACAACAGCTGTGGAAGAGGAACCTGGATCGCATTGGATGCCATCTCCTCCCAAGTGGTAGACACAAGAAATCTGTCTGATCTCGATCTAGAAAAAGAGTCTTCCGACCTCGATCAAGTGAAAGAGGCACCTGTCAAAAGCAAATCAATAAGAAGAAAGCCATATATAAACTCTAAACTCCTCCATGGCCCTAGACACCACCCTATCCTCGCCTTTCAGAATCTAATGGTTAAAATCCCTCTTAACACCCAAGAAATATCCCATCTCCCCATACCAACACCCAATTCCTCCCAGAAAGTCTCCTTTGAGCTCTTCCCCACCAGTCAATACACACCCTCAAAACCCCATTCCATTCTTTTTTCCATGCCTTGAACCACATTCCTAACATGAAATCTTCCTTATAAACCTCCACACACTCAACCTTTTCTTTATCCCAAAGAATGAGAATTCCTCCCACACTTCCTTGGGCCGGGATGTAGTCATACTTCACCCACCTACCCCACACACACTTTTAATTGTATTATCTGTCAAAATCTCGATTATTGTTTCTTGAATACATATCACATCCGCTCCCCATTCCATAAACCCTGCTTTAATGATGGCCCTTTGTTGTATTGTTTATACTTACTAAAAAAACGAGTACTGTTAATTTCCTCTGTGCTCTCTTTTTGCTCTTGCCAAGTTTAGTCAAAAGTTTTTCGTCTAAATCGCTGTTTCATGTAGGATACTAGCTGTTTATCAGTTCTTTTTCCTTTATCTTCCATTTTAGTTCTTTAACCTTCTACTCTGTAGAATTACAATCGTGAAAATTTAGGAAATTTTCCAGTGGTGACCTGATTGATTATTGTTTTAATGTGCAGTGAATATATTATTGATTTAATGGGAGCACCAGGTGCGCTGATTCCTACTGAGGCACCGAGTGCTCAATTACAAAGTTATGCAGTAGATGTGCACAGTGTAACACCACTTCCTTCTGGTGGCACTATCATTTCATTTCCTGTATTAGACACACAAACTGGAACAGAATCAGGTTCAGTTACTACTACTCATGGAGCTGCCAATACATTGATTTCAAGCACAGAACCAGCTTTCTACCGCAATGAAGCAAAGGGGGATTGTGGAGTTAGAACTGTAAGCACCCAGATTGAGCATGACTCTGGAAATCTCCTTCCATTGTCGCCTAGATTATGTGATGCTTCAGCAGTTTCCCATGATAATGCATCCATTGCACAAATAACTCAGGCTAGAGAAGCTTGCGAGAATGTGAACGGTCTTGCAGAAAACTCAGAAGTTAAACTTCAAGGTGTTTTCTCGCAGAGTCAAATGTATTTGCAACCAGATCTGGTTTTAGGAGTTGTTGCTGGAAAAAATCAATTATCAGAGGAAAGGATTGTTGATACTAGACAAAGTTCAGAAAATAACATGCAGTCTCTTGTAGCCTTCACCAGGATGCAGTTTCCTTACAGTATCTCCTATAAAAGCGAACAGTATACTGTTGCTGCACCGGGAGACCATACACTAAATGATACTTCAGGTGAGAATTTTGCACATGTTAGATGTAGAATGAATGACACAATCCAAACAGGTCATGGAGCATTTGTGGGTTTCTAATTTATTCATTTTCCTAAATCTTTTAAAAGAGCAGTCTGAAAGTTGTTTTACTTGATGAAGGTGATAAATTCTATAGGGAGAAGTTTGGAAATATTTCAGATAACAATTGTACTTTCAAAGATAAAGAATCAACTACAAAAGCAAGGGAAATGGTTACTTGCATGCAGTCCAAGTCTTATGCGGTGCAGAAAGAACAGCTTGACCCGATGCTACGTGGAGTGGGAGAGTGGGAAATTCCGTGGGAAAATCTCCATGTTTTTGAACGTATTGGTATTGGTAAGACTCAGTGCTTTAATTTCATCTTCTGTGATTGGACATGGATGGGTGATGCAACCTTGGAGAAAAGTTAGTGCGGCTTTATCTAAAGTCAGATTTAAGCTTTCACTTTTTTCTTTTCTGTTGTAAACATATGGCTACATGTTTTGCTATCTTCTTGTTAAATGATAGAAGAAAAATAGCAGAGCTAGACTGAAAGTTCAGTATGTTATTCGTAAACTATGTAGTTCACAGTTCATATGCAGTTACCTAATGATGTCAGGTACAGTATTATTCTAAATTGAGTTCAATAAAAATAAAGATGTGTACATATAAATGTGTGCTCAGTCATATAGAGCAGTCATACTTTTATTCTCTGTAAAAAGGCCACTTCTTATGTTATTAAACTTGGTCATAAGCAAAAACAAAATGTCAAATCATTTTCTTTTTCCTAGTTTTTGTGTTTTCAGGTTTATTCATTTCACATTGTCTTAGTTTTGTGAATATTCCTGTTAATAAGTTATGTGTGAATTCATGTGAATAATAAGGTCTAACTTATAAGTTTTCAGATGAATTTGTTAGTTTCTTTCCTTGTCAAAACTAGGTCCTTTTTGTTTGTTTAATTGCTATTAATCATTTGCAAATTGTAGCTTGTACATTGGGTAAAGGTGAGTTGGCAGATAATATCACCCTTTATTTTATGGATGTGCCCTCATTTAGTGCCAGCTATTCGAAAGTTGGAGCTCCTTCATCTAATTGGAAAGACCTGAATGCATTACCTTTCATCACATGAAAATACAGTACTCTTGCCATCCCCAATTCAGTTGTCCGGATTTTGTCTGTTTTACGGAAACAGAATTGTCATATATTTTGTGTAAGGAACTGATTGTCATAGAAAGCTGAATGCTATTTTGTTGAAAATGTAGTATCCTTTCATGTGCTTTGTGGTACCTCCCTGTTACTAGCTTTATTAAAATATGATCATCTTATGAGAAAATATCAATGCCTTTCAATATCATATTACCAAAATTTATCATAGTTCTGCTTTTCTTAAAAATATAATAAATACTCCAATTCTGGAAGCAGTATACATTGTCTTCACTGGCCACTTCCATTTAACTACCACAAGACTTCATTAATTCACAGGGGCAAAATTTTGTGTGAGTGCCTCCAGTAGTATTGCTTGAGTGGAGACTTTTACCGCTTTGCTACTCATTTCCCCATTCCCTTCCTACTTTTTACTTACTTTTAGGAAGCAGATTATTTTGTTCCTTATGAATACAGTTTAACATTTAAATTAGTTATATCTTTCTTGCTTAAGTGAATGTAAAAAAGAAGGCAATCATTAAGATTAGATGTTCAACATAATAACACTGATGTGACTTTGCAGGGTCATATGGCGAGGTATACCGTGCAGAATGGAATGGCACAGTAAGTCTTATTTCTGATTTGAATTTCTATTTCTCTACCGTGAGTAGGAATAAGAACCATAGCACATTAGCTCTAGAGTTTGAGAAGTCCCCAATTTTCTGTGTTCCATATTCTGGAGAAAGCAAAATGGATTTGCCTTTTTCATGGATCGGTTTTCTAATTTTCTGCAGGACTCTTTCAAATAGGAAAGTATTATGAAATTCTTATATGTGCCAATCCTTTCCATGAATTTGGAAATAGTAGGAGCTATTAACACTACTTGATGCATGCACACTCTCTTATCATTAGAGGCATGTCACATGTGTGCACTGTGTATTAAATGGCGTGACCAAATATTTAGTCACCTTACACCTTTTATCAAAGTTGTTTCGGAAAATGTCATTTGCAGAGGAAATTGACAAGAAGAAAATAGGCAAAAATCAAGACATCATTGAATCATATGTGGTTCTCATGATTCTAAGTGGAAGGATAGGAAGAGTTTCCACTCTACTCTACTTTTAGCGGCATTGGTACATATACATTTCTCCCTCAATTCCAATTTATGTGATGTAGTTTGACGCGGCCTGAAGTTTGAAAGTAAAGAAGACTTGAACTTGTGGTTTTGCACATACCATAACTAGCTATATGACTTTTGAAATTTGTGGTTTACACATGCCCTAACATTTATGTGGCTATAAATGAATTCCGGATAATAGTTGCTTTCTGCTTGAAGGAGCAAGGAAGAGCTAGCTTCCCATTATCAGTAAAATGAGATGTTTAAAGTTGAATTGCTTCCAAATATAGAAATTTGCTTTTCTTCTTAGAATGGATTAATAAGGGAATCCTGTCACATAAATTGGAACGGAGGGAGCATCTGTTTTCCTAGTAATATGTTTGGAATGCAAGATGATGATTAAGGTAATTTAGAAGCCAGTGGACTTCAAGTAGACTAAAAGCAACTATTTTAAATAATAGTATGCATAGTATAGACAAGATTTTCCTCTTAGATCTATGTATGTAGCCTAATAGATAAGCTGACATTTCCTTCACGAATTCCTTTCTTCCCATAGTCACTATAGTTGCAACTGAACGCACACCCATGAACTTCATTACGACTTCCTCTTTCCTACTTGTCTCCTGTCTAAAGCACCTCACAAAATCTAAAATTGGTTCAGCCAGATTTTTTTCTCTTGATTGGTAAAGGGTATTGTATTAGAAGCAGCAAACTTCTGGCAAGTATTTGCAGACGCAAGTCTCATTACAAGATGTGAAATGAACTCCAAAAGTCAACCATGGCTTCTGTATCATTAGCTATTGTCATGTTGCACCCAATAAACAGAAGAGAAATTCTTCTGTGCTCTAAACTAATTACAGATTCCTTTTTGCTTTGAAAAATTCTCGGATTTCTTTCCTTCCAAATACACCACAGATGGCAGCAGGCATTGAGTTCCATATTCTTAGTTTGCCTTTTCCGGTCCTTTCATGTTCCAGCATTGCAGTAGCTCGACTGTCGCCTCAGGCATCACCCAACTGAACCCCCCACAATAGATAGTAGAAAATGCCAAATTTGTGAGGTGTAGGGACAATGTAAGAAGAGATTATTGACACTCTCCCCTTCTCACACAATGTACATCTGCTGCAGATTGTAGTTTTTCTTTTCTGAAGAATATCCTGAGTTAAACATGCTTCATGCATCACCAGCCACAAAAAAACAATTGACCTTCAAAGGTGCCTTATTTCTTCAGATGACTCTCCAAGGACAATTGGGAAAGCTGTCAGATGAATTCCTTATGATTTGATAACAACGTCTAACCTTGAATTTCCCCTTTGCATCTCCATTCCATAGTAAAGTGTCAGCTTTTGACAGAACTAGGCTTTGGCTATGTAGCTGAAGCATTAGAGAAGACACTATCAAACTCCCAATCATTTATATTGTGTCTAAAAGTGAAGTTCCAGCCATGTTCTGACCAATAATCAGCCAGATTCTAATTGAGCATTTTGCTCCTAATTTGAACTTGCAAGTAAATTTCATTTAGACATTCAAACTATGGCATGGTCATATTTGCACCTGCACATGCCCTCAAATTTTGGAAGAACTTTTGTTCATGTTCTCAAGCTCTCATTACGTAGATAAGTTAACCACATAAAATATGTCGCATCCTTTAATTATACACATTAACCGTAGTTGGAACATGCATGAGGTTTTCTGGCCTATTGAGGCTAATGCAAATAATCAAAGGAGGTGAGATACAACTAGTTAACTTTTCTATGTAATGGGTGCTTCAGAACACGCGCATAAGATTTTCTAAAATATGAGGTGAAAGTGTCTAATTGGAACACTTTAATATGTGTTCAGGTGCTCAACCAGAATAGGCCGTAGTTCGAGTGTTCAAATGAAATTTATTGGCATGTTTAAGGGGTTGTCGATGTATTCTGCCTATACACTTCCTTTTCTGGTAAGAATGTATATACAACACACATATATGCTCACATAGTGAGAAATATTTGTACGTGTAATAGTGATGGTCTCTCTTTACCGAAGCAATCTACCCCTAGCTTAATGTTTTAACCATTTTCTTTCATTCTCCATTTATCTTAGAATCGCAAACCATGCACTCTAATTCACTGTTAATTGTATGAGCTATTTAGATTCTCTTTAAAATTGAAGAGATTGTAAAGTGGTCTAGAACCTTAAATGGTATTAACATATGAAACACTATGTTTAGAAACCATGGCAAGGAAGAGACATGGAGGTATATTTTTGAAAAATCCCATTCTCTTGGTTTTTCAGTTCGTTTTGCTAAGTCCCCCAAAATTAGACTTAATCAAATCAAATAGGCTATGCCCTCAAACTAAATTCATTAGATGGAAAGTGCCTTGTTGTTTGCTTTTTGCGGATGATGTAATCTTGATTGATGAGACACGTAGGTGGAGTTAATGCTAAATTGGAGGTTTGGAGGCAAACTCTCGAGTCTAGAGGATTTAGGTTGAGTAGGTCTAAGACGAAATATTTGGAGTGTAAGTTCAGTGAGGTGTCTCATGAGTCCGATGTGGTGGTTAAGTTTGATACTCATTTTATCAGTAAGAGATAGTTCAATTATCTGGGGTCTATGATTCAGGAGAATAGAGAGATTGATGAAGATATCACTCATCGAATTGGGGTAGGGTGGATGAAATGGAGGCTCGCCTCTGGAATCTTGTGTGGCACAAAGGTACCTCCTAAACTTAAAGGCAAGCTCTACAGAGTGGTGGTTAGTCCGGCTTTGTTGTATGGGGTGGAGTGTTGAAGATGAAAGTGGAGGAGATGAGAATGCTTCGGTGGATGTATGGGTGTACTAGGAAAGATAGGATTAGAAATGAGGCTATTCGAGATAAGGTGGGAGTGGCTTTGGTCGAAGCCAAGATGATGGAAGCGAGGTTGAGATGGGTTGGTCATGTGATGAGGAGGAGCACGGATGCCATAGTACGGAGGTGTGAGAGGTTGATTAGGGATGGTTTCAAGTGACTTAGAGGTAGACCGAAGAAATATTGGAGGGAGGTGATTAGACATGACATGGAGCAGCTCCAGTTTACCAAGGACATGGCCTTGGATAGGAAGTTGTGGAGGAGGCTGATTAGGGTAGAAGGTTAGTATGAGTTTAGGATTTTATATTTTTTATTGTATTACTTAGTGTATCTTGTTTATGGTATTGTTGGATATGTTAATTTCTATTGTATCTTGTTCTTTTACTATTCCTTGTCTAGATCTATTGGGAACAACCTCTCTATCTCTATCTCACATTTGAGGTAATGGTATGGACTGCGTACACTTACCCTCTCCAGACCCCACTTGGTGGGAATATACTGGGTATGTTGTTGTTGTGAATAATCAGAGAGACAGTGTAGAATAAAGCGGAATTAATGAACTACAAATTTTGGGAAAAGGCTGGGCATAGTTATAACAATCAAATAACCTGGCTGGGCATAGTTATAACAATCAAATAACCTAATCTATGTAAATTAATCAAATCAATATGAAATTATGAATTGTGTGCTAATCTTAACAGTCTCCTTGAAGCATTTTTTTCATAGGCTCAAAACATGTTGCAAATGTATTGAATTCGAGGAATTTTGTAAGAACATTGGCTTGTGGGTCATTTAAGTCGATGAAGCTAGAAGCAATTCATCTGGATTCAATTTTATGTTACTAAAACACAATCCACCTCTACGTCACCTCAACTCTTGGAGAAGTCATTTCTTTACTAGATATATATGGTTGCATGGGTCATAGCTTGATATTCAGATTTTGTACTAAATTAGTGACAAGATCTTGGTTTTCACTCTTCAAAGAAATTAGATTTTCCCTAATCAATGGCATAGTATTTAGAGGTAGATTGTCTTATCTAATCAGGAACTTGCCCAATACAACTTTTCTTCTAATCCAAGCTAATTGGGGTCAGTTATATATATCCTTACCATTCATTTCATTCTACTTGGTCATGCTTAGGAGCACATCCCAATGTATTCTGTTGTGTAGGATAAATAGAAGTAAGAGCGAATATATGCACCACAAATTTAGTCGGTATAAGAAAAGAGAAGTTAAGGTGAGATTAGATGGAATTGTTGTGTCTAAAGCAAACAATGCAGATATCTTGGTTCATTCCAGGAGAATGGAATGGTAGATGATGATGTTAAACAGAATCAAATCGGATGGTTTAAATGCAAATTTGCTACCAGGGTGTTATGTGATGGAAGCATGCCTACCAAAATGAAAGATAAGTTCTATACAACAGTTATGAGGCCAACAATATATACGGGAATGAATGTTGCGCCTTTAAATTCCAACACATCTGTAAGATGAGTGTTATGGAGATGTGTATGCTCATACAAGATTAAAATATACAACATTCGCCAAAAGGTGCATAGCACATGTATATTCAACATTCGCCAAAAGGTGCATAGCACATGTTGAAGATAAAATAAAAGTTTGCATGATATAGTTTGGTCATGTCCCGCGTCAACATCCGGATGCACCGGCTCATAAATGTAATACTAATACCATGGTGAGTGAATGTGTTAACTGAAATCATGTGGAAAGAAGTTATCTAAAAGACCTATAATTTCTTTGGAATCCGTGCAAACTTACCAAAACTCAAGGCACAATGGAAAAAAGAACTATATAAGTTATCCAATTAGTTAGGAATATGCTTTGGTCATGTTAGTACATCTGTTTTAGGTTTTGTGCTTTTTAGCATTCTTTTAGCCCTATCTGAGATTTTTATGCCGAGAGAAATATAGATAACTTTGGGTACTCTTTCTATATTTTTATTTTTAGCCCTTTCTGAGATTTTTTTTTCCTAGTGTTTGTGTTCTTTGGTATCACGTCAAATCTTTGTTCTGGTTACTTGCTAGAGTTCTAGAAAGTTGGCATGCACTGGTCACTCACTGTCCGTCCGATACTTTGTACCGATAAAATTTCTGAAAGAAATTGACTAGCATCCCGCATCTCTGTGCCGATAGCATGAGAGTGGTCTGTATTGTTTACAGTAGTGATTGTATAATTATCTAACACCTTTTATCTGTAAATTTAATGTTGCAGGAAGTTGCAGTGAAGAAATTCATGAATCAGGATATAACAAGTGATGCCCTAGCACAGTTTAAATGTGAAGTAAGTTGTAACTAGGCAATGATATGATGTCCCTGTACTATGAGTTCTCCTGAAATTCTAACACGCTGTGAATTTCATTTTGCAGATTGAAATTATGTTGCGGCTGAGACATCCTAATGTTGTTCTCTTCATGGGAGCTGTAACTCGTCCCCCAAATCTCTCTATACTGACTGAGTACCTGCCCAGGTTGAGAACTCTTTGCTACTTGCACATCTACTGACATACTGCAATTAGTGTTTTCCCATATCTTAAATATTTAGTCTTAGTTTCTTGGCTCATAATATTTTTCAAAATTATGGACATTGTTGCCGGTTTGGTAGTGGCTTGTACCTTTTGCCTTTGTGTTCTCTCAAATCTTTGTAATGTGTTTGTGAAATGATGCTCTTGTTTATTTCTTCGCTTAGCAAATGATTACACAGTTTAAAATGTTCGGGAAACTCTTATCTCATCTGATACCTCCTAGATCTTTCTTTCTCAAAAAAATACCTCCTAGATCTATTGCCATTGATGCTGAGATACTTGATAGTATCACATTTGTGTTGAGTAATATGTCAATTTGTTTCTCTTCTGAAGCATATCTGATAGCCATAGTTTTGGTGCAGGGGAAGTTTATATAAGCTACTGCATCGTCCAAGTATCCAAATTGAGGAGAAAAAGCGTTTGCGGATGGCACTTGATGTGGTATTTATTGGAGGCGGAACACCTTGGTTTGTTGTCAGATCTAGTTTCCTGTTTTCTAATGTCTCAACTTCTTGTAGGCCAAAGGAATGAATTACTTGCACACAAGCAACCCTCTCATTGTGCATCGAGATTTGAAGACTCCAAATCTTCTGGTTGATAAAAATTGGGTTGTTAAGGTGCGTCTTACTTGAATCTTGTAATAGTGTGTCTGACTTGAATCTTGTAATAGTAGCCTATAAAATTTGTAAGAAGTAAGCTTTTGTTTATCCCCCAATAATCCATGCTTCCTCCATGTTTGAAGGTTTGTGATTTTGGGATGTCCCGCATGAAGCACCACACATTTCTCTCTTCAAAGTCAACTGCCGGAACGGTGATTGCATGTTCACTTTTATGAAAGTTTATGCCATCTGTCCAGGCTTCTTTCCTACTGTTCTCTACCCTTTGAGAACAAAAACAAGAACTAACAAAGATTGTGGTCTAGAGAGGTTGAGAAGAGATAAGATCTGAAACCTTCAAATTTGCTAATAGTATTCCATTAATTGCAGGCTGAATGGATGGCACCAGAAGTTTTACGGAATGAACCATCCAATGAAAAGTGAGTTTATTCTTTATTAATATCCTTCGTTAGCGAACTTTTTTATGGTTATTAGTTTTGTATGTTCATGAATGTGTTTGGTTTGTCTGGTTTGCAGATCTGATGTGTTCAGTTTTGGTGTAATACTCTGGGAGTTAGCTACTCTCAAAGTGCCATGGACAGGGATGAACTCAATGCAAGTTGTTGGAGCCGTTGGTTTTCAGGGTAGACGCCTTGATATTCCTGCAAGTGTTGATCCCATAATTGCAGAGATTATAAGTGAATGTTGGAATCAGTATGTATCTTTTGAACTTGATATAATTTCATGTGCAAATGAATTTCAAGTGTGTTCATGTCCAGAAGAGTCTTCATTTAAATGACTAATGTCCTTCTCTGCAGAAATCCCCAAGTGCGCCCCTCTTTTGGGCAGATTATAAGTCGTCTTAAGCGTCTTCAGCATCTTAATGTCAAGGGATTTGAAACTTGTACAGATCAGCATAAAGGTTGACAGGTTAGGCATTGTTGTAATAATAACAGAAGCTTGTTGCTGGGCTCAAAGAGCCAGAGCAACTGAGAATTGATTGCAAAGTCTTGTAGATGCAAAGAAGCACACTAGAAAACCCTGGATTGGAAGCTGTTGGTTCATTCGAAGTGGGGACTCAACGCAACCAAATCAGAAACAAGCAGATATCTCCAAGGTAATGGCTGCGGGAAGTGCAGTAGTTGAAAATTAGTTCATAGTGATCGTTGTATCAAGTCTTCAATTATGTAAAAGGAAAAAGAAAAAAAAAATCCCTTTTAGTTTTAGTTAGTTTTTAGGCTGATGAATGCACTACCATTGAGATTTGTAATGAGTTCCACAAAGGAGCAACAGAGGAAAAGTCTCAATTCTGTGAAGGTCGTCGAAGGAAGCAATTGTAAACAGTCGGTCTCTGCAGGTTGTACCAACAGAAGAATAAATGGAAATGAGGAAAATTTGCTACATTACCATCTTTATTCTCTGTGTCGTGCTTATATAGTGACGACAATTTTGTGTACAGTAATACCTGCACAATGAGTACAGTGCTAAACTTATTTTCTAGGCGTAGAAGTACCACCAACCTGAATAAGGAGTTTATGTCCCGTGGATTAACTCATTGTAAAAAAGGTTAATTAAATTCACCTACTACTTTTGCGCGGGTGAACTGCTCTGTTTTGGCTTGATTTCTTTGTTTAAATGCTTTTGTACATAAGCTTATCTTCTATTACATTTGTGACCAAAATGACAACTAGCTGCGGCAAATCAAGGAGTTAAAAGAATGCGAGATGTCACTTGTATTTGTTTACACTAAAAATGGTATAGTATATGAGGTCATTGTATTTGTTTGCACTCAAAATGTTATAGTATATGATGCTCAGAGCACGCGTCCTAATTTAAGTCTTGTTTAGATCCGTCTACTAGTGGTTTCGTTACTAAAAGGAAAGAAATAGCACTAGAATAAAGCAGTAAAGCAGAATGAATGTAAATTCATGCGTTTCGATCTTTTGCTAGTGTTTCCCTGAACCACAGCTACAACTCCGGTAATGTCTGTGAATGACTAAGTAAAACAAAGGAACGTTAAGTGGACTTTGGTAAAAAGAAAGTGTAATATTGTTGTTGTATTGCTTGGAATGCAGAATGCCCTTACATATGGGAGTGAACTATTTATTGACGACAATAGTGAGGCCATAGCCAATACAAAAATTACACTAGAGTAGGGGTCGTTTGGTAGTGTATAAGAATAATGCAAAATATAGTATATTAGTAGTGCTTTTATTAGCTATACTTGCATTAGTTATACTTATATTTTCTTATGCAGTGTTTGGTTTGATGTATTAAAAATAATATGAATTACATAATTTCTAAAAAAAAATCTTTTTTTTACACAATGCTCACCATATATATATTGGAAAGGATGTGAAAATATTTTTTGAGAGATAATAGTGTCTTTAATCATGTTGATGCATGCATTGGATCTATTGCATTGCTAATACCATGGATTTTGAGGTATTAGTAATGCACATCTCAAGACACAATAGTGTATAACTAATGCACATAGGACAAAAAAATATATCAAACAAGGTATTAGTAATACTCATTAAACTAATACATGCATTAACTTTCTAATACACTCTACCAAACGACCTCAAGTACTACAACTAATAAGAGGTCACGTGTAGATGTTAATAGTGCTAGCTATTATTCCCATGGCTACTTAGGTCTGTACGGGCTCATCCACATACCTATACGTGACACATTTCTCTTTTTCGTCCTTTCCTCCATAGCATTCGAGCAAGGATACCTTTTCTCTTTTTGGTCCTTTCCTTTATAGCATTCGGGCAAGGATCCCTTCGTTCTTTTCCTCCAAGAACGCTTCCTCGAAGGATCACTACTCTCATTAATCTGGAATTTCACATATTCATTAGACTTCATTATTACGTGTCACCTCTAGTATATCGAATAAATTTCCTCTGCTACAATAGCCCCTTCGTCTTCTGATTATGGCATTAGCCGAGACCAGGAGAGGAAAAGAAAAAGGCTAGCTTGTAACATCTGCACTATTTCCCTTATTGGTCATGAAAGATAAACAATCTTTCCTTTTTAATCTCTTTTACTACGTATTTAGTTCTGTCACAGTGTTTTGCCCAGGCGGCATGGGGAACCCTTCCATAGCAAACTATAAATATGAGCTCCCTCATTCTTTTTTAGTTTTCTATGCTTTTTCCTTTATATCTCTAAGACTGCCAACTAGATTTTCCTTAGCGATTTTCTCGTTCTAATTCTACAACTGTTTCCGCCTCTAACATGTCTTATCATCTTCAAGTTCTGTAAGATTTCTCCTGCCTCAGGTGGTTTGAAAGTTGGATAAAAAAAGAAGAATGTTTCTCTTAATCCCATCGTTGATAAAATTATCCCCATCATTTTGATGCCATTTCAAGATCCTTCCATGCAAACATACTGGAACAAAGGTCAAGGCCATTGATGAGTTATCTTCTATAATACAGGAAGAAACCCTATAGTCCCATTCAGGGGCGGACCCATTTATGTTCCTGTAGGTTCACGTGAATCCAATTCATCGAAAAATTACACCGTATATATAATCACTTTATAAATAAAAGTATATATATTTAATTTTGAACCAACTATGCACAAGTGAAGTGACTAGTTCAGTGGAAGTGAGTTCAAATCTTAATACTCGTGTCACGAGTTTGATACCCTATAGCAACAATCATTTTAAAAGCAGCAGCCTCGTTTTTTGGTTTTAACTTTTAAGCATCAGTAGTTGAAAAGTTTTTAAAGTAGCAGCCATGTTTTTTTGATTTTAAGCATCAGTAGTTGAAAAGTTTTAAGGAATTATTCTCAAAACATGCTAATTCAATGATTTTTAGGTAAAAAAAAAGGTTAACTTTTCAACTTTTTTTCTAAAAAACATGCTAATTCTCCGGTCCTTAATTCCCCTTATTCCCCATTTCCTACAGCACAAAGAAAAATAACAAAATCCTATAGCCTTCAAGTAAAAAAAAAGAGTCAATCTCACATCAATTAAGAAATTTATCAAGTTTGTTCTTTGCTCTTTATTCTCAACTTTTAATCTTTTATAGCTATAAAATTATTGCGGTCCTCAACTTGAAAAAATTCTTTCTACATAAAATTGACGAAAATCACAATTGATTTTCTCCTCAATTTTAGTTACTTTTTTACAAACTTCCAAAATTCAAATACTTACAATAACTCTTACTTTATAATGAGACGTTTAATTTGACAATATAGGTTCTAAATTCAATAAAGAGAAATTTCTCTCTGGTATCATCAAAGTTGCCGCAATCAAGTTCATCCACCCAAAATAATCCTCGCATGGAAGAGAACTTGAATCAATTAGAAGAAAATCATCATTCTGCTAAAAACCAAAAGCAATAAGTAAACTTGAATTTTTTACCGGTAGATCCAAAAGAAAGAAAATTCATTTGGAAATATCATCCGAATGATCGTGATGAGATTAGGAAAACATATATTCAAACAGGTCCACATCAACCTCGAGTTCGTGAGTTTCCTCAAAGATATATTTCTAGATTAAAACACCATTTTAATCGTAAATGGTTTAAAATACATCATGATTGGTTGAAGTATAGTGAAATTGAAGATGCCACTTATTGTTTATGTTGTTATTTATTTCAAAATGAAAACATTTATCAAGGTGGAGGTAAAACACTTTCAAGTATAGGATTCAGAAGTTGACACAAAAAAAAAGATTAGATAAGCACGTTGGAGGGCCGAATAGTGATCACAATCAGGCAAAGAAAAAATGTGAAGATCTAATACAAAAAGAACAATCAATTCAAACCGCATTTGTGAAGCCATCCAATCAAACCAAGCTTGAATAGAGAATTCATTTACAAGCTTCTGTTAATGTGGTGAGACTCCTTTTGAATCAAGGATTGACATTCCATTTACATCGTGAAGATCAATAATCATTGAATAAGGGTAACTTTCTTGAAATTCTTTCATGGTATGCAAGTCGGTGTGATAGAACTAGAGATCTTGTGTTTAAATCTAAAAAATAATCAACTGACTTCTCATAAAATTCAAAAGGATACTGTCACTGCATGTAAACTTGAAATATTTAAAGCTATTATGGAGGATCTAAATATTGATTATTTCTCATTGCTAGTAGATAAATCTTGAGATGTGTCACGTAAGGAGAAATGAAAATTATTGTGCTATATATTGATGGTGGGGTATCTATTGTAGAACGATTTATAGGGATTGTCCATGTTCATGATACTAGTGATGTATGTTTAAAAGAAGCAGTTGTTAACTATCTTACTCAACATTCTTTGAGTTTATCTTGTATACTAGGGAAATGTTATGATGGAGCAAGCAATATGCAAGGGCATCTAAGTGGCCTTAAAGTTTTGATTCAACAAGAAAGTAGATCAGCTCATGCAATTCATTATTTTGCTCATCAACTTCAGTTAACTCTTGTTGGTGTATCTAAAAAATGTCTTCAAGTTGGAGAACTTGTATTGTTGATTTCCAATGTATTAAATGTAGTAGGAGTTTCTTTTAAGCGAATGGATGAACTTCGACAAGCTCAAGCCTAAAAAGTTCAAGAGGCGCTAAATATGAGCGAGGTTGAAACTGGTAAAGGCTTGAATTAAGAACTTGGTCTTGCTAGATCTTTTAATACTCGTTGGGGTTCATACTATAAATCATTTAAGAAATTTATTAGTATGTTTTGTTCTATTATTGATGTCTTTAATAGTATTGTTGTTGATTCTGAATCTATCGAAGAAAAATCTAGGGCAATATGATATCTCAAACTTGTCAAATGTTTGAGGTTGCTTTCATAATTTACTTAATGAGAGGTATTTTAGCAATCATAAATGAGCTTAATGAATCCTTACAGAAGAAAGAACAAGATATTGCAAATGCTATTCTACTTGTAAAAGTGGTGAAGAAATGATTGCAAGATTTATAGGATAAATGATGGGATCCACTTATAAAAAATGTGTCTACTTTCTGTGTCAGGTATGATATTTTGATACCTAATTTTAATGAGTTCTATGTTAATTTTGGAAGATCTCGATGAAGAGTTGCTTATTATACAATCTCACATCACTATTACATGTAAGTATTTTATAAGATTATTGATTAGTAGCTTTAAGAACTCAATGATCGTTTTAATGAGGTGAGAACAAATTTGCTTATTGGGTTGCTTGCTTGAATCCTAATGAATCATTTTTTACTTTTGACATAAACAAAATAATGAGAATGACTGAATTATATCTTGATGATTTTGGTGAAAATATAATGGTTACTCTCAAGAATCAACTAGAGACTTATATTTTTGATGTTGGACTTGGTGACCTTTCCGGGGGAGATAGTTAAGACTAAAAAATACTTTAATTTTCCTCTTGTGTTTTATCTTGTAAAGTTTTCATTACTCATGCTGGTTGTCTCAGGTACAGTTGAAAGAGCCTTTTCGAAAATGAAGTTGATCAAGAGTGAATTGAGAAATTGAATGGTTGATGGTTTCATGTGTAGTTGTATGGTGCCTTATGTAGAATAAATAGTTAATACTGTTTCTGATGAAAGTATTATGAATAGGATTCAAGAAATGAAAACTCATAAAATAGTCTTATAATAATATGTTTTAGTTAATCAAACCTTGTTTTGTTTCATTTGTTGCATATTTATTTTTTATATATTGAGCCCACTTGGTGAAAAGTCTGGGTATGCCAATGGTCCCACTAGATTGTGTATGACATGCTAATAAAATTTGAGTGTTGGACCCCAGGACTTCAAGAGTATATTACATCTCCGAAACCCAACTATACTTTTGTTCACACTTAGTTTAGCATGTATTTCGGCAAACCCTTTATCGATGAAGTTATTACTTCTTTCTGTATAATATTCAAACTGTGTTTGGGCCAAATTAGTCCCAAGGTTTGGAGAGTTGTGGCATGCCTTTGTACCTTAGCATTGGGAATTGGTCAACATTTTACCTTGTCTACCTCCTACTACTTTACTCCCCTTGCATCATTTGAGGAGGAATGATGAAACTAGTTCAAATGGAAGGAGAGCTCTTTTCAAGAGTTCTGACGATGCCAATGATTGAGGCTAGACCGATCGATTCATCCCAAAACATAATATGGAGCGTGATTCTAGATAGTTGAGGAAGACATTCTGTAATAAAATAACATATTTGAGAATTATATATAAGATTACATGATGTGAGAATTATATATGTTGTCCCCTATAAGTATAAAGAACATGAGATTGTATGAATAGGGTGCAAACAGTCTCAATGATATTTGTTTTTTTCTTAGCTACCCTATTTTGTTAAGATGTGTAATGACAAGATGTTTGTTAGATTATCTGATCAGAGTTCATAAAGAGATGAAATAGAGAAAATAAATAGTTTTGCACATCATCATTATCAAATGTATGAGAAGAAACCCTAAATTGTTTCTGAATTTCAACATGAAAAATTTGAGGATTGTCAAAATCATATAAAGAACAAATCACTCATGAGAATTATGACACCCCCCACACGTTCAAGCCTACTAATTAAGCAATGACAACATAATATGTGGTTCCAATCTGATCCTATACTATTTACAAAATCTTAATTATATTCATAATATCCTACTAAAAAGATCAGTCAAATTCATGTTGCACAGAGATAGATTAAAAATATTTAATTTATGAGTTCTAAATTCTAAAATGTGCATCTTATTAGGTTCTAAATATATTAATTATGCATATTAAATAATTTTTTTAAAAACATACATAGTTTTGCCCAAACTATTTAGTTCAACCAAATCGTAGCCAATACTTTAACCCCATCTCTTGTTATGAACATCCTAACTTTTAGGTATGGTTTATTTGGTTTATTATAAAATAATAAAGAAAATATATCCACAATTGTGTTTATATTAATTTAATAAAAATAGAATATAAATCTAAATAAGGTGCAAACAGTTTCAATGAGATGCTCATTCTCCTTCTCAACTATCAATAATTTATTTCTATCTTTTGTTTGATTTAATTTTTCTACCTTAACAAATCGCTTTATAGGTTCACTAGCAATTATAACACCCCAAAAATCCAAGCTAAGATGTTAGAACCATGCTTGACATATATGAAAAATCAAACATCATATTTTTGTGGTATGGGAAGAGATTTAGACATATATTAAGGCCATAAGTAACTCCTAGATCATGCAAGGTTAAACCTTCCTTACCGATTGATTTCTTGTGAAGAATCTCTCCATAGTCAACTTCAAATAAGCATAAATTCTAGATTCTGAAGTGTTTTTAAGCACAAGACCTACCAAATGATAGATATTTGAATTATATTTTTAGTGCAACTAGTTTTCCCTTAATCTGACATCTGAATAAAAATTTATGGCCATTTTAGTAAAGCACTGTCCAACAGTGATAACCTATAAGTGTAGGTACGATCATGGAGAGATTATATGAACTACCCTAGGTTTTGGCCTATGAAAATTCCCGGGCTTTGAGCTCATTGTCTTATTGACGACTTAACCATATGAGTCGTATGGTGTGGGTACGGGCTAGTTGACCCTAGTCATTAGGTATCTAGTAGGTGGTGGTTGAGTTTTCGATCTTGGTAATGACTTGGTGGTCTGAGTCGTTAGGGGTGGTGAAGGGTTGTTAGGATGATCCTTAATCAAATCAGTAACTTAGTGACTTGACTTGGCTCTGAGTATAAGTGTCTCACTAGGAGCCATGAGGACAGGTTACGAGTGGTAGGGTTGAGTCGTATGTTGTCCAGTACCTAATCCCTTAAGTTTTGTCTTGCATACGACTAGACTATATGAGTCGTATGGTCTAGTAACGAGTGGGGTCATGGAGTCATATGGTGGACAATTATGGGTATCCAATTCACTGTCTTGGTGATGACTTAAGGATATGAGTCGTATGTTATGGTCACGAGTCAAGAGGGTCGACTCGTAACCACCTGCGGTCTTTTACAGTTTTTAGCTGGGGATCTTTGGAAATTTGCCACTTAAAACCCTTAAGAACCCACATCCCTATAATATTTTTTGGTCATTGATTTCACACTTTAAAAGATTAAACATTCCCTTTACTCTCTCAAAATCCTCACTAGCAAAATTGGCTAGGGTTTCTCCAAAGTTTTAATTTATGGTCTTAAGGATCAATTCTCTCCATGAATCCTTGTAATTCAGGCATGTGCCTCTTCCCACATTGTTAGTGTACTAAAAACACATGTTTAAAGCATTGTTCATGAATCATTAATGGTGGTTTTGAAATCAAGGTCGAGGGTTTTGAATGTATATTATTGAATATTATTTTCTATGGTTTAAAATGTTATTATTTATGCTTTAATTATGGTTTTGCGCATGTGGGTACATGGAAATGACGGTTTAATAAGGGGTCATGGTTAAACCCCCACAATTTGATGAGTTTGACTTTGATAATGGCATGCCCTCAACCTGTTTTTGAAATTGACAATGAATATGATTTAGTCACATAGTTTAACTATTCTTGGAATTCTTGCATTGCATAAATGGTAAATGGAACATGAATTGATTTTGGTTAGTTTCATATGGTTTTAGAAAGACCTTGGTGGCCATGGTTTGATTATAAATGGTTTTGGTTAATTAAAAATGATAGAGTATAATTTGGTTTAATAGCTTATGTGGTATAAGGTAATAGACTTGCAAACTCTAATTTTGGTATGATTATACCAACAGTTAATGCTTAATTAAAAGACTTCTTGGTAAATTGTTAGGAATGTGTAAAGAATTTAATATGGGTTTAAAGGGGAATATGTAGCAAAGTCGTGAAAGGTGGAGGTCCTGGGAGACCGACACTGGAAACTCATATTTGCCGATGTGAGGGTGGTCTTGGTGACCATGTGCACAATGTCACACTTTATATCATTGGGATGTACTAGTCATCCCAGGCTTTCTCCGGTCATGCGACTAACATGCACTGGGTCCCTTTTAGCAGGGAAGGATAAAACCATATATCCCGTGGGTTCCTTTAGGACGGTAAAATCTACACACCCTAGGTTAAGGCTTTAAATGCATGCTAAACCTTGTTCCCTATCCTGACACAATATATATATACATATCTATGTGATTGCATATGGTTATTAATTTGGTTTTGAAATAATGGCATTATCTTATCTTTATCCCTAAGTTACATCCTAGCGTTCACTCCACTGATCATCTTCAGGCGTTGTATCCCCACGCGATGCAGGAACCGACCATACTACTATTCGTTTTTCTTAGTGACTTGGATTTGGCGACAGTTTTAAGTCAGATTAAAGTGGTGATCTTTCATACTCTGAAAGGCTCTATTTCATGCTATGGACTTCTTTTCATTATTATTCTTTCTTTGGTTTTGGTTTTGGTTTTGGCTATGGTCGTAGGCATGTCCTGACCGGGTATTTTTTGATTATTCTTAGAGTCTTTGTCGAACTACTATGGGCATGGGCGGTGTTGGTTTTAGTGTTAGCATTGGTATTGGGATTGGAAATGGATGCTTAATTGGTTGAGGTTTGCAACTTTGGTTTTAAGCTTACTATCATGTCTTTAATTTAACATTATCATATCTTGTTATATGTTCAAAATTCACCCGACATGGGGGTGCAGGGAGGGTAACAGTTGGGTATTGGGGGTGGTCTTCGGTCCTGATTGGACTTG
Source organism: Capsicum annuum (assembly GCF_002878395.1). Lineage (NCBI taxonomy): Eukaryota > Viridiplantae > Streptophyta > Magnoliopsida > Solanales > Solanaceae > Capsicum > Capsicum annuum. The sequence continues at coordinate 1,630,123 of NW_025833151.1, read as the reverse complement.
AGATACCCGGCATGACAAGGCCCTAGTTTAGGTTGAGATATATTAGTATCAGAGCCCTAGGTTCATGGTAAATTAGGAGTCCACAAAGCTGTGTCGAGTAGAGTCTCTTTTAAGGGTGTATAGCACGCTACACTCATAATGGAGAGGCTATAAGGCATTTAGGAATTTTTCACTTTCTTGTGTTCTGTTTTCAAGTTGTAGAGTCTAAGCTCTTGAAATCTTCTGTCTAAGCTCTTGAAATCTTCTCTAATACTCATTTGTTCGCTTTTCAGATCATTCTTCCCAGACGATCGAAAGTCTAATAAAACTCCTCTGTCCCACCCAAGGATAATGTTGATGGGACACAAGCTACTTATTGGGTCCAGACTTGGTATAGGGTTCTAGTACCTGATAGTCCTCCTGGAGTTCCACCGATCCCATCCATCCTTTCTCGAGTTCCCCAGATTGATGTGGCGAATGATGAGTTTTATTAGTCTATTCATATGGTTGCACAATTGGTAGCTTCTCAGGCTGAACGTAGTGCTATTGTTACTCCATCTTCTAGGGCCACAAGGGTTGGCCAATTTATGAGGTTGAATCCTCCAACCTTTACTAGTGTTAAGGTTGAGGAGGATCCTCAAGGTTTAATTGATAAGATGGAAAAGATTTTCTGCATTATGCATACTACTAACGTGGAAGGTGTGGAAGTTGTTGCCTACCAATTGAAGGATGTAGCCTACTAATGGTATGGGGAATAGGAAAAGTCTAGGGGTGACGATATTGAGTCAACCCTGTGGGATGATTTCTCTAGTTCTTTTCTGGACCGCTTCTTTTCTAAAGAGCTGTGGGAAGCAAAAGTGGAAGAGTTTGTCAACTTAAATCAAGGAAAGATGTCAGTCAAGGAGTATGTCTTGAAATTTTAGTAGTTGTCTCGGTATGCTCTGAAATTGGTTTCTAGCATGAGGACACCAACTTTATTCGGCTAGTTGGTAAGCTGAACCATAACTTGAAGCTAAATACAATGGGTTAACTTGGTGGAAAGTACCCCAAAAAGGGAGACATAGACAATATAATTTGAAAATAAGCAAGTCAATGGAAATAGTCTAAGTAGTCACCATAACATAGAAAACTATTCCATGACTTAGTAGAGCCAGTACAAAAGATACTACAAATACAACTCAAGTTGTAAAATAGTCAATGCAATTTGTCTCAGAGCAAAAGACTATACATAAATAAGATAGAAGAAAATGGGAAACTCCGACTCCAAGAGCTTACCCTATCTCCATTATCCAACATACCACGATCGACAAATTAGTGACAACAACTTGTTCTCAGATCTGCACCAAAAAGGTTCAAAAGTGTAGTATGAGTACCAAAACCATGGGTACTCAGTAGGCGTCATCGACTGACTAAGCTAAATCATGATATAAATATGATAAAATGAAAGAAAACATAACTAAGTCAAGGTAGAGGCAAACCTAAATCTACTCCAACATCGCTCTACATAAATAATAAATAACCGGAGTTATAACATAATATAAAGGATCAAACACATGTAATTATAACTACAAAATTGTCCCCCATAAGTCAATAAGTATGGAAAAGTAAATAACCCAGCGCCGACCCTCATAAGCCTAGAGGGTACAATCAAGTAAAGCATAAATCAGACCGCCGTCATTTGTCCATCTTCCATGATACAACTAGAATCCATCTCTGTCATACAACACTATTTCCTATTTTCGGACTTTAATCAATACCCATTTATCAATAGCATACTCCATTGCTGGACTTGAACCTGTATCATATAATAATTTCGTAAGTAATAACCGGACTCAAATCCTTAAATATATCATCAATATTGTCAATGTATTATCACCAATATCATGATCAATATCAAAGCAATTCTCGGACTTGAACCGATTGTTATATAATCAATACCATAATAATCTTTCAGACTTAAATCGGGTATATATGTCATCTATATCATCATCAATATTCAGACTTAAACTAGTAAGTATATTGATATACCATAAATATTACCCTCAATACCAATAACATAATCAATAGCATAACCAAAAAACATCAATTCTCAATATCAACCCATCACAATTATCAAATGCCAAATCTCCTTAACATTACCTTAGTAAGATTTTCTAAGTACATAACAAGCATATAAAAGGTTATAAGGATTAATACAAATCTTTGCCTAAGGTGGGTTAAAGGCCCACTTCTATTTTCTCAAAGTACAAATTAAAGAAAATTCTTTCCCGGACTAGGCCAAGGTATCAAAATTCACTTTAGATGTTAACTAAGCCACAATCAACCCTATGATAGAAATGTTACCTAGAGCATGAGCAACTAAGTCATTTATGTGTAAATTATGATTTTCAAAATAGCCTAAACAATCCAACTATCTCAAGTATTGCCATTCACATCACCAACACCTAAAACCCATCCCAAATCTAACATGATATCAGAAACATACTATGAACTAGCTCATTCTATAAGAAAGGTAAAGCCTAGTCTACCCGGACGTCGAAGAAAGCTCGAAAATCTGCTAAATCACTAATTTTCTCTTTTAAGAAGCTTCTGTAAGGTGCCATGATATCAAAACTACAATATTCTCGTCAACACAAGAAAAATGATATCCATATTTCATATTGTGATTTGGTCCAAAATTACTAAAAAATCCCATGTGGGTCCCATTTTGGAAATTGCATTTCTGAAGCAAACCCAATATTTCCTTATGCTCAAGGAGTAATTACCTTAAAAATCATGTGTAATTCGAGCTACATTGGTGCTAAAATCAAGTAACCAAGTTTTAGAGATTTTAGAGAAGAAAAGGGGAAATCAACCATGAACATGAAGAATTCTTACCACAAATCCAACTGAAAATCGTGTAATAATCATTACCCAAGCTTCCCAAATCACCCACGAGCTCTAATCCTAATCTTTCTCAATATTTAGGGTTTAACTCTCTTAGAAATAGATGAAGAAGAGTGGAAATTAGGCCAAAAGGGGAATATTTATTTCCTTCCCAAGTGTTCAGGAGTCGTCATCGTGACACTAGTATTGTAGTTGCGATACCTACCCACTGATTGTCTTATCGCGTTCGCGATGACCAGCAATCGCATTCGCAACTCTGGTGCTATTGTTGAGGGAGTCACATTCATGACATAATGAACTACAATCATGGTATATGGTAACTTGCCAAGGGTATCGTCATGGCGACCCATGGCTCGCTGTCGGCGAGTGTACCAACACAGTTGAGACTTTCCAAGTCTCCGCCTACCCCTCAAGATCCATTCAAAATCCCGTATAAGCAAATGGCCTATGCTACCCTATAAAATTTGACATTCTAGACTCAATGGTGCAGTCAAAATTTCCATTTGAGGTTGTCTCAATGTAAAGTGGGTCCCATACTCATTTTTTATTTTCTTAACTTTTTGACCAATAGGTCGAAATAAGTCCAGGTGACTCGAAACCAAAACCAAGAGTCAACCTAGCCTAAAATCGACATTTCAAAGCTGTTGGAATAGTCAAAATTGGCAAACAATGTTGTTTTACTAATTTTTTGCCCAATAGCCAATTTGAACCAATGAAAACTTCAAAACTGGAAATTGGCTCTAAAAACCAAACGAACTGCCCGGTAACAAAACTGTTAGTCCCTACAAGTTATAAATAACTTAGGGTAGGTATAGAAAATCTCTAATGGCGTAAATATGTGGAAATACAAAAATGACCTGTAGGGTTATTATAATATCCACTACTAAAAGGACTTACACCTGTAAAATTCAAGGATTAGGATGCACCTGAAGCCTCAAACAGGTGAGGATACTGGGTATGCATCTTGCTCTCAATCTCCTATACCGTATGGTGCCTCCACTAAACTTTAACTAAAGGAATATCCCTAGTGCACAACTTCCTGACATTACTAGCTAAAATGAGCACATGCTCTTCCACGAAGGTCAACCACTCATCCAACTAGACTGAGTCCTATCTAAGCACATGAGGTGGATCAGGGATGTATTGTCACAACATATAAACATGGAAAACCAGATGGACAACAAAACAATCTAGAGGTAAGTCTAATTAATAAGACACCTCATCAACTGTGTGAAGAATATCGAAAGGTCCAATATATCTAGGGTTGAGCTTGGCTTTTCCCCCAAACCACATCACACCCTTTATGGTGATACACAGATGAATACCCGATCACCAACTAAAAATTTCAAGGTACAAAGTCTATGGTCTGTATAAGCCTTCTGCCTACTCTGAGTTGCTCTCAATCTATTCCGAATCACCCTGACTCTACCAACGACTCCTGAAGCAAGTCAGTAACGCAGGTTCTAACCTCTGAAGTTTCAAACCATCCAATTGGGGGAAGATATTTCCTACCATACAAAGCCTCAAAAGGCACTATCTCAATACTGGAATGATAACTATTATTATATTCAAACTCTGCCAAGGCTAAGTGTTCCTCCCACTGACCTCCAAAATCCATAACACATGCTCGAAGTATATCCTTAAGAACCTGAATAGTCCACTTTGACAACCCGTCGACCTAGGGATGGAAGGCTGTACCAAGATCTACGTGAGCACCCACTCCTCTTGAAAATATCTCCAAAAGTTAGAAGTGAACACGAAACTCATATTTGAAATGATAGATATAGGAACACCATTCAAATAGACGATCTCACGCACATAAAGATGGGCTAACCTCTCGACACTAATGGATATCTGAAGAGAAAAGAAATATGCCAACTTGGTCAATCTATCCACAGTGACCCAAATACCATCAAAATCATGGGAAGTATAAGGTAAGACACTATTGAAGTCCATAGTAATCTATTCCTAATTCTACTTGGGAATGTGGAATCTATGAATCAATCCATCAGGTGCTAATGCTCAACTATTACTTGCTGGCAACATAGGCAATGAGCTACAAATTCTGCCACGTCTCTCTTCATGCACTCCACTAATAATGATGTCTCAAATCTCTATATATCTTGGCTGTGCCTAGATGAATAAAATATCTTGAGCTATAAGCCTCACACTAAATCAACTAAATTAAATCATCAATCCTCGAAATACAAATATTTCTATCAAATCTCAAGACACCCTCAAAATCTATGACAGCCCTCTTGGAATCACTACTCAACACCTGGTCATGTAGGATGCAAAGTCTAATATCCTCAAACTGATAATCTCAAGTCTGCTTAAATAGTGAAGACCTATCCTCAATGCTAGAAAGAATCCTCCTAGGGTTTGAATTATCAAGTCTAACAATCAAGTTGTCTAAGGACTAAATATCCCATGCCAACGGTCTTTGAGAAACTGAAATACAAGCCAAGCTATCCATACTCACTGCCTTTTGGCTCAAGGCGTCTTCTTCCATATTTGCTTTGCTTGGATGATACAAGATGGAGATATGATAATCCTTAAGGAACTCCATTCATCTATGCTGTTTAGCATTAAGCTCTCTTTGGGTCATAAGATAACAAAGACTAAGATGATATGTGAAAATCTCACAATGCACACCATAAATATAATGCCTCCAAATTTTAATCGCAAAAACTACCACCACTAACTGTAAATCATGAGTGAGGTATTTACGCTCGTGCACCTTAAGTTTCCTTACAGCTTCAGCAATAACACGACCTTGCTACATTAATACATAACCCAAACTAAAACCAAAAGCATCATAATGCATGGTGAATCCGTCACTCTCAACAGGAAATCTGAAATATGAGCTGAAGTGAGAAACTTCTTGAGCTTGACAAAGTTCAACTCATACTCCTCGGACCATCATAAAGAAACCTCTTTTCGAGTCAATCTCATCTTTGGTGCTAAAATAGTAGCAAAACCCTCAATGAATCATCTATGATAACCGACCAAACTGATAAAGCTATTAACCTCAGTCGGAGATGTAGGTCTAGTCTAATCAAGAAGCCTCAATCTTCGTTGGGTCTACCATAATCCCATCCTTAGACACCATATTTCCAAGGAATGTCACCGACTCAAGACAAAACTCACACTTGGAGAACTTGGCAAAAAGTACATGATCTCACAAAGTCTGGAGTAGTATCCTCAAATATTGCACATGCTCTTCTCTGATTTTTGAATATACAAGGATGTCATCGATGAACATGATCATGAAGAAATCTAAATAAGTTCTGAACACTCAGTTCATCAAATCCATAAATACGACTGAGGCGTTAGTCAACCCAAAGTACATTACGAAGAACTCATAATGACCATAACGGGTCCTAAAAGTTATCTTCAAGATATCCTCAGCTGATGGTAAACAGACCTCAAATCAATCTTAGAATACATTATTGCACCCTGAAGCTGGTAAAGAAAATCATCAATGTGAGGCATAGGATAAAAGGTTCTTCATCGTCACCTTATTAAGCTTCCTATAATAAATACACATCCGCATAGAGCCATTTTTCTTCTTCACAAACAACATAGGATCTCCCCAAGAAGACACACTCGATCTGATAAAACCCTTACCAAGAAGATCCTGAAGTTGAGAATTCAGCTCCTTAAGCTCGACAAGAGCTATGAAGTAAGGTTCCATAGAAATAGATCGGGACTCATAATGTATCACCATGACTCATAATGTCTTAAGTATACTCAAGACAAAAACTTTGGTACCTATACTGGTCACCCTACAATTAGGGTACTATGACTCGTATAGAGTCTTCACGACTCATTAGGTAAGTCGTAGCTTGGGCAGTAAGCTCAAATCTCAAAATTTTCAAAAGCCAAAATTCTGGGGTGTTACGTAAAGCCACTAAGGAAATAGCCATCCCATATAGACCTCAAACACCGACAAACGTGGTTTTTAGTATTCATCCCCCCGGTACTTACACCTTCATGGTGAGATACACAACCATCTTTAAGTCCAAATAAAATCACATTGCACATAATTTCAACCATTAATCCAGGATCATTCATTAAGGCATTTATCACTTGGTATTGTCATACCAATATGTTTGAAAGCTAAATTAATTGTGCCAAACCAATTCACACAACCACATTGAATTCCAAGTTCCATTTAAAATCCAACCCATGGCCACCAAGGCCATCCAAATCCATTTTTATATCCATTTATCCATTAATGCAAATGCATTGGGTTCAAAAGCAAGTTAAACCTTGCAATTATCCATATTGAAAACAAAGATTATAAAGTTGGTTGAGGTTAATGCCAGTTCTAAGATAAAATTCATCCAATTTGGGGAAACCCATGTCCTCTATTCCAATCATTTAAATAATGCACTAATTCAGTCCCAAAAATATTAATTTAAAGCATGAATAATTAATTTAAAATGTTGGACAAGTAATCCAATCCGTTACAACAAAAACCCCTCAACCTAATTTCAAAACCCACAACTTAAATCATATGAAAATCCATTCAATTAATGCCACAATGTAAAATTCAAGTTTAGGAAAGAGAAACATGCTTGGAATACACAAGAAATTGAAGTTAATTCAAAGTTTGGAGTTTGGATTATGAATGCATTGTAAAACCCTTGAATGTTTTTGGGTTTTGAGTTTAAGATATAAAGAGAATAATTTGATCATTTAAAACTAAAGGGAATGAGATTTTCTATGTTATTAAGTCGTATAAGGGTTTAAAATACCAAAAGCCCCCCACCCTAAGTGAAAAAAATAAAAAATTGGATAAAGTTAAATCACTGGCATGGCACGCCAATATCATAGAGGTTAACCTCCATGACATGGCCTTATCGCGGAGGCTTACTGCCGTATGGTACCAAAATGACCTTGAACCATTTCCAAAATATTCAAAATTTCCCAAAATTTCCTTTTAACATTCCTAAATATAATTCAAGTCAAAGATTGACATTACACATGCGGGAGGGTTAAAAATAAAATGATCAAAATTTTTTAAGGTCTTACATTATTTCCCCCTTAGGATCATTCGTCCCTGAATGATACGTTAGGACACTTTTAGCTGAGGATAACAAGAATACACTAGAATCAAATGACAAACTCGGGAAGTGACGAGGAAAATGAAACTCATACTTTAGCAGTTTCATCCAACCTAGGGAACAAGAACGGATACATGGCCTTCATATCTTCCTTAGCTTCTCATGTAGCTTCTTCCACCTTTTGATATCTCCAAAGGACTTTCACCGAAGCTATATCATTTATCCTCAATCTATGAACTTGTCTATCCAATATCTCAATCGGAACCTCCTCATAAGATAAGGAATCCATGAAACCAACATCCTCAACATGCACTATCAAGGAAGGATCACCCAAACACTTTTTCAGCATAGACACATAGAAGACAGGATGAATAGAGCCCAAACTCATAGGTAAATCCAACTCATAATCAATATTCCAAATTCTTCTCAAAATCTGATACAGACCAACATAGCAGGCATTGAGCTTACCCTTCTTCCCAAACCTCATGACTTCTTTCATAGAAGAGACCTTCAAGAATAACCAATCATTTATTTCAAACTCCAAATCCCGTCACCTAAAATCCGCATAAGACTTTTGGAGGTTATGAGCAATCTTAAGTGTTTCTCGAACTGCTTTTACCTTTTCTATGGCTTGGTAAACCAAGTAAGGACAAAATAACCTAGTCTCACCTACCTCAAACCACCCAATAGGAGACCTACACTCCTACCATAGAGAGCCTAAAAAATAGCAATATGAATGCTAGAATAATAATTGTTATTGTGTGCGAACTCAATAAGAGGCATATGGTCAACCTAACTCTCTTTAAACTCAATCACACAGGACCTTAGCATATCCTTCAAAGTCTGAATAGTACGCTCTGCTTGACCATCCATTTGAGGGTGGAAAGCGGCGCTAAGGTTCACCTGTGTACCCACTTCTTTCTAAAATAAACACCAGAATTAAGAAGAAAACTGTGTACCTCAGTCTGAAATAATGGACACTGGTGCACCATGCAGTTTCACAATCTCCTAAATGAAAAACTTAGCATAATCCTCTCCTGAGTAGTTAGTACTCATAAGCAAGAAGTGAGTAGACTTAGTTATCCTATCTACAACGACCCTAATTGAATCATACTGATAGTGAGACCGCGAAAGACCCATAATGAAATCCATATTAATCATCTCCTACTTCTACATGGGCAACTCTATCTCTTGAGATATGTCACCAGGCCTCAAATGCTCAACTTTGACTTGCTGGTGAACCATACACTAAGCCACAAAGTTTGCTACATCCCTTATCATATTGTTCCACTAGTAGATTTCCTTTAAGTTAAGGTACATCTTAGTCGAACATGGATGAACTATATATCTAGAGTCATGAGTGTCAGTCAAAAAATCCTTTCCCACAACCTATCAACATCAGGCACACACAACCTACATTGATACCTCAAGTTGCCATCTCCCTTAATCTCGAAAGCCATAACCTTTTATTGATCCATATCATCCATAATCTGCATAAATTGGGGTCAAAGCCTGCTTATTATTCATCACATCACCAAGAGATGATTTAATCACTTTCAAAATAATTACTCCTCCATCCTCAGAGTCCAAAAAACAAATTTTCAAGCTAACCAACTTGTGAATGTCCTTTACTAATCCTTTTTTATCCTCATCAACATGGGATAAGCTCCGTATAGACAACCTTCTAAGAGCATCAACAACAATATTAGCTTTACCTGGATGATAGTGAAGACTCATGTGATAATCCTTAAGCAATTTGAACCACTTCCTCTGCTTGTAATTCAATTCCTTCTGCGTGAACACATACTGTAAACTCTTATTATATTAGTAGATGTCTACATGTACTCTATACAAATAATGGTGCTAAATATTTAAGGCAAAGACCACATTTTCTAACTCTAGATCATGAGTCAGATAGTTCCTCTTATGAACCTTAAGCTATCTGGAGGTGCAAGCCATAATCTTACCATGATGCATCAAGACACAGCCTAGTCCCACATGGGATGCATCACAAAATACAACAAAACCATCAGTACCCTCGGGCAGGGTTAAAACTGGTGCAGAAGTAAATTATCCTTCAACTTATCAAAACTACCCTCACAAAAATTGAACCATAAAAACACAATCTTTTTCTGAGTCAACTTCATCAATGAAGTAACAATATATGAGAAACTCTCCACAAATACCCAGCCAAGCCTAAGAAACACCTAATGTCAGTTGGAGTCGTGGGTCTAGGCCACTGCATAACTTCCTTAAGTCTTTATGGATCCACCTTGATCCCCTCACTAGAAACAACATGCCTAAGAAAAGTCAGAACATTTGGCTAAAACTCATACATAGAAAATTTTGCATACAACTTCTGGTCTTTAAGTATCTGCAATACAATTCAGAGGTGATTGGATCCTCCTCACTCTTAGAGTACACTAAGATGTCATAAATGTAAACTATCATAAACAAGTCCAAAAACTCAGTTCATAAGATCCATGAAAGTAGTCGGAGCATTAGTCAACCTAAATGACATAACTAAAAACTCATAGTGACTATACTAGGTTTTGAATGTAGTCTTAGAAATAACAACATCCCTAATTTTCAACTGATGATAGCCCGAATGGAGATCAACCTTAGAGAAACACCTAGCACCCTGAAGATGCTAAAAAAGATCATCAATTATAGGTAGAAGATACTAATATTTCACTGTTACCTTATTTAATCGATGATAGTCTATACACATCCGAAGGACCCATCTGTCTTTCACATGAAAAACATAGTAGAACCCCATAGAGAGACACTAGGATGAATGAAACCCTTATAAAAAATATACTTCAATTGCTCCTTGAGTTCCTTTGGTTTAGTCGGAGCCATCCTATAAGGAAGAATGAAAATAGGATGAGTATCTGACAGAAGATCAATCCTAAAATCTAATTCCCTATCGGGAGAAATTCCAGGAAGCTCATAAGGAAAGACTTTAGGAAATTCATTAACCACAAGTACATATTTCAAAGAGGTACTTTCAGAGTCAGAATCCTTAACCCGACTAGATTACACTGACACCCTTTTGAAATTAATTTTTGAGATCTAAGATAAGAAATAATCTTTTCTTTGGACACTAAGGAACTCTCCTCCCATTCAATCACAGGTTCATTAGGAAAGTGAAAATTGACCTTTCGGGTCCTAAAATCCAAAGAAGTATACCATAAATGAAGCCAGTCCATCCCAAAGATAACATTAAAATCTACCATATCAAGCTCTATCAAATTCACTAGTATCTCTCTTTGAAAGATGGGCACCATACAACCCTTATAGATTTTTCTAGTAACTATAGAATAAACCACCGATATAGCCACAGAAAAGGGTTTAGAAAGTGCACGGTCACATAAGAAAGGGTAAAAAACCCAGATCAAGCAAACAATAAACATCACAGGAAAAGAGCTATAACATACCAATAACAACATCTAGGGATGCCTCAAATTCCTTACAAGTAGCAAGAGCATAGAGATGATTCCAACTAGTGTCGGGACCAAAAGTAGTGCCTATTGGAGTAGAAGCTGAAGAAGTAGCAACGAAAACTTTATTAGCCCCAGTGGCAACCCTAGCTGAAGGAAAATCTCGCTATATATGACTAAGTTGACCATAATTATAGCATTGATTCCTCCCCTCCTCATAATATCCTTGGTAAAGCTACCCACAAAAATGACAAAGAGGATATGGTAGGGCTGACTGAGCTCCACTAGCCTGAGACTGGGCAACCTATGCCTTGGGACCATTGCTAGTTTGAAAATTATGATCACGCGAAGGCTTAGGATTGGGAGCATAACTATTGATTATGAATTTCCCCAATTCTTCTTCTTAGCCCACTGTCTACTATCTCTTCTACTTCTTGGAACCTTGCTCTGAATACCTGAACTTCTTATTCAACCTCTTTCCCATCTCTAATTGCTTTTTGTTTTCATCCTCTACCTACTGCATATAAACCACTAGCCTGGAGATGTCTATATCATTATTCAAAATTATAGCCTTACATTCTAGCATCAAATCACGAGACAAATCAAAAGAAAACTTTCTTATTTGGGACCTCATGTTAGCCACTAACTCTGGAGCATAATGGGAAAGATACTAAAATTTTAGATCATACTCCTTCTCACTCATCTTCCCTTACATCAAGTACACAAACTCTTCAGCCTTAGCTTCCCTCAATATCATGACTCAAACCAGGGCCTGGCCGTGATGGGTATCTCAAGTCCCACGTGGATCGAAGATCACCCCTATTATCTAGCCTAGCCAGCATAAAAATTCTTGTGTTGGATGAATTTCAAACATATGACAAGATAACATATAATAAATCTAATAACAATTCATTATGTGTTTATAGCATCCATCGATAATCGAAAAACCATCCATCATCGAAAAAACTAACCAAACCATAGAAGTCCATAATAGTCCAACAAAGCCTTTACCAAACCAAAAGTCAATAAAATATCGGGACATGCCCCAATAATAGCCAAAACCAATATGCAAAAGATAGTTAAAATGTAAAAAGGAAATCACAATATGAACTGGGGTCTTCCAAAGGATGGAAGGTCACCACTTTAATCTGACTCTCTAGCTGATCCTAAATCTAGATCACTAAGTAGGAGAGATGGAAGTATAGCCAGTTCTTACATCACGCGGGGATATAACAATTGAAGATGGTTAACGTTTGGAGCGCTAACATATAACTAAAAGGATAAAGGAACAAACTAATGCCATGATAATAGTTCAAAACCAATGCAACATCCAATGCATAACATCATATGAAATACATATACATATATAATACCACATATTGGGGTAGGGAACAGGGCTTAGCATGTACTTCAAGAACCTTAACCTGGGTTGTGTCGCATAACTATCATATAACAAGGCACCTATGGGCTATTTGGGCCTAACTCTCCCCAAACTAGAAAGGTCCCAATGCATGTAGCCACATGAACCAGAGAATATCTATATCCGTATATGCCTTTATGAGGGACTCGAACCTCCCGGCACCAATGTATACAATATGGGTGAATTGAACCTCCCATTCATATATTTATTTGGGGGACTCGAACCTCATGGTCATATAGACACCCACACCAAATAGTGTGATTTCCTGTGTTAGTCCTTCGGACTTCAATTTTCTGGCCCGACTACACATCCCACTTTAAAGCCTAATTAAAATATTCATTACACATACACAACCATTAATCTAATTACTTACCAAAGGCATTCTATTGGTATTGTCATACCAATCCCACTTGTAAGCGTACGGCATGTCATAACCATTATTACTCAACTTAGGACCCAAACCTAATGTCTACACAAAAACTTAATTCAATTCAAATTTTAGGGACTCAAACCCTTTTTAGTATTTCAAATCAATTTATGTCTAACAAGGCATTAATAAAATCATTTACCAATCATTAACATCCTTAGGCCAATGCTTTAGTTCAAAACACAATTCAACATGTGACAAGATCATTGTCATTGACAATTTTACAAATAGGTTGAGGGCATACCATTATAAAAACCAAAAACCATAAAATTTAGGGTTAAAAATGACCCCTTGTTCATTTCATCTGTTTATTTCTAGTTTTTTTTTACTATTTCTAAGGTACACGTCACTGTATGCCTAATACTTGGAGTTAGGGCAGTCCCTTAATTTCATTTGATCGTGATCTTGAACAGACCTTATGATAGAATCATAATATGGAGAGAGTAGAAGAGAATGATCACAAAGCCCGCATGAAGGGGTTCATGATGACCCAGCATCATTAAATCAACCACCTCAATATGTTGTTCAAAAAATGCTAAGCAAACCACTGTTCGGTTGATGGATGAAGAAAATACTAGGTTAGCACTTGCATAATATGCTGAAGAAAGGTGTAGACAGAAGAAGGAAGATCATTAAGCAACACTCTCCAGAGATCGAATAAGAAAATATAGAGTTCAACCACCAGTTCATCAGTATTTGCCAGTTTACGATGATCCAGAAGAAATTTTATGACAAAATCTGAACTAGGGCCTTGTCATAATGGGCATCCCAAGTCCAACCAGGATCGAGGACCACCCTCTTTACCCTACCCAACCTCCAAATATGCATACCCTGAGTCGGATAAATTCTGAACTTGTAACAAGATAGTGTTTATTATGATTCTAGACTCTGGGATAGGTCTATAACCGTGTCCAACCCAAACAAGTCCAACTATCCATTACCAACCAACAACCATAACAAAACCAATATAAAGACCAAGTACCTGTCCATAACATAACATAATAGGATTGAACAATCATAAATTTAGTCAAATGGGATCAGCCTTAATGCCAATACCAGTACTAAGGCTGAAACCAACACCAACACCGCCCATTTAAACCCATAGTAGTCATACAAAACGTCTAACTAAGAGAAAAATAATAATTGGTTGGGACATGCCCGTAATCATAGACAAAACCAATATCCATACAATGACCAAAGTATGTAAAGAAATCCATGACATAAAATAGAGCCTTCTAGAATATGGAAGCTCACCACTTCAATCCAATAGCTTATCTTGAATCTGATCACTAAGTAGGAGGAGTAGAGCAACCAGTTCCTAATTACATAGGGATACAGTCTCCCAAAGATGGATTAATGGGTGAACTATAGCATGAACTTAGGATAAAGATAAAATAATACGATCCCGTAAAAAAAGTAAACTGACCATATATATACAAACCATATATATATATAACTATGCTGGGAAATGAAGCTGGGTTCATCATGCCTTTAAAACCATTAACCTGGGTATGTGTATCTTAACCATCCTATAACCACCCATGGGCTATATGGGTCAAGTATAACCCCCTAAACGGGCCCCAATGCATGTAGCCGAATGAACCAAAGTTACTATAAGAGCAGGGGATTCCCAAGTACCCTTCGATGTCCATGATACATATGTACAGTGTACTTAGAGGATTCCCATGTACCTTATCGTATTATATATGGTCACTATGACCAACCCTCATGTCGAAAATCATGAGTTTCCAGTGTCCTTCCTTTAGACTTACACCTTCATGGTTAACTATCACACCTTGCCATTATTGCCCAATTAAAACCATTACCATCGAACCAAACTATTATTCATTATTATTAACCAAGGCTATAAGTAGTGGTATTGTCATACCGACTATAGTTTGCAATCAATGTCCTTAGATAACCTTTTTATGTAAAGATATTCTAATATACCCATAGATTACATTATAAAGTTAACTTGGGGGAATCCCATATACCCCACAAGTGTTCCATTATTATGGTTGCTTAAGGGAATCCCATGTACCCACAAGTTGTTCACTAACATGTTTACTTGGGGGATTCCCTTGTACCCCACAAGAAAGGTTAATTAACCATAACCATGGCCACCAAACCTTACCATTTAACCATTCTAAATCATTTAAACCATTTAGGGTTCCATTACCAAACCATACCATGTGATAGTTCTATTAAAAGTCCAATAATATAGTAAAAGCACTATCATAGGCATTTTCTCAAATATGTTGGGGGCATAGTGTTTCCAAAACCAATTCTACTTACCAATTTACCATTCCAAGGAAACCAATTGTCCAAACCACCATTAAATCTTGTAAAAACATAATTAAAATATGGGAAAAACAATAACCAATAATTTAATACCAAAAAACCAACATATGTTTGAAAAGCCAAAACCATACAATAATTATGCCATGAAAACATTGTATAAAACTTGCCTTTAGTTGGAACTAACACTGAGGGAGGAGTATATTCCTTAGATTAGGAAGATGATGGAGAGAAATCACTCGTACACACCCCAAATTGATCCTTTAGATAAAACCTTAGCCTTTCTTTACCCAAGAGCCTTAAAGAGAATTGGAGTCTTAAGTGCTTAAGATTAGAATAATAGGGTAAATGATGTCCCAATAGTGATATAAGTCATGGGGCCTTAAGAGGTTAAGTGGGGAAATGCCCAGATTGCCCTAAACTTAAACTGCTTAAAATTCTCGTCAGATAGTACGACTCCCCTATACCAGTCGTACCCTTCCATATTAGTGGTACCCAGCACTAATACACTAGGCTTCCCCCTTTAACCCAACACTGTCAAACATATGACTTACCCAAAGTAAGTCGTACCCAACCATACGATTAGTACTCCTAAATTGTATCCCTGGCAGAATAGAACCAGAGGAAGTTTGAACACTATTTACCATACGAGTCAATGATATGACTCATACCCTAATTTATGGCTCATGGTGAACCACTCGTACTCATATCCAAGTTAAGTTACTAAATCTCAGATTAAGTGAATGAGAAACCAAACCATATGAACCATCACCAACTATACGACTCGTACCTACCCAAGTCGTATCGATTCCAGAAACAACGGACATTGGTTAGCATACACCAAGATCATACTAACTGTACCTATCATATACTGGTACCCACAAGTCATATGATGTCCACAATAAAAAAATCCTAGAAATTTTCAAAGGGTCTAAACCCAAGGTATTTCAGTATCCCCCAAAAGGATTATTCATCTCCAAATGATGGACAAGGTAGGTCAAACATAAGCACGATTCATTCATATTATTAAAAAATAATCCAAGCTTTAACAAAATTAGAAAGCAAAGATGTGATCAAAAACATATACCTTCTGCATGAATATTTAGAGCAAAAAATAAATATAGATATTTCGACAGCTGTCCGCTTCAGTTTCCCATATTTACTCATCCACCTTATGGTTCCACCATATAACCTTAACCGAGGCCACATCCTTGGTCCATAACTGACAAACCTTCCAATCCAATATCTCAACTAAGAATAATTCATAAGATAGAGAATCTGAGATACCCAATTCTTCTAAAGAGACCACCGAAGAAGGATAACCAAGACACTTTCACAACATAAAGAAATGAAATACTGGATGAATAGAGATTAAACTAGAAGACAACTCTATTTTGTACACCACGTTACCAACCCTTAGCAAAACCACATTAGGGCTGACATATCGGGGACTGAGATTTCTTATTTTAACAAATTGCATCAGTCCCTTCATGGAAGATACCTTTAGGAATACCTTATACCAAACCTCAAACTCCAAGTCTCTACGCCTTATATCCAATAGGAATTTTGGCAACTTTAGGAAGCCTTAAGCCTATCCCAAATGACCTTCACCTTTTCTATAGCCTAATAAACCAAATTTGGATAAAAGATATCCGTCTCACCAAGCTCAAACCACCCAATAGGGGATCCACACCTCCTACCATACAATGCCTCAAAAGGGGCCATCCCAATTCTAGAATGATAGGTATTGTTGTGAGAAAACTATACCAAAGGTAGATGCTTAACCCAAGTGCCACCATAATCAATCACACCCTCCTGGAGCATGTCCTCTAATATCAAATAGTCCTTTTTACTTTTCCATCTATTTGTGCTTAGAAAGCAGTACTTAGACTAACCTTAGTCCCTAACACTTTCTGAAAAGACCACAAAAAATGAGATGAAAACTATGTACTACGATCAGAGATAATTGAAATAGGTACCCCATGCAGCTTTAAAATCTCATGAAGATACAAACGCATATAGTCCTTAGCTAAAAAGTTAGTCCTCACTAGTAAAAGTGAGCGGACTTTATCATCCTATCCACGATGACCCAAATTGAATCAAATTGGTTCTGAAACCAAGGAAGACTAATAATGAAATCCATATTGATTTCCTCCCATTTTTATTTAGGCAACTCAATGTCCTGATACAACCCTTTAGGCCTCATGTGCTCAACTTTAACTTATTGGCACACAATACACTTGTCCACAAAATCACCCACATCTCTCTTCATACCATTCCACTAATACATCTCCTTGAGATTATTATATATTTTTTTCAAACTGGGATGAACAACATAGCATGATTCATGCGTATCACCCAAAATCCTTTGTTTTAAATGATCGATGTTAGGAGCACATAACCTCTCTTGGTACCTCGAAGTACCATCACCACTGATCTCAAACACCATCATCCTTTGCCCACAAACATCACTCTTAAATTTCATCAAGATGGGATCTAGCATTTGTTTTTCCTTGATCTCTGCAACAAGAGATTACCGAACCATTTCCTATACCATCACACCACCATCATTAGAGTTCAAGAGATTAACTCCAAGATTAGCCAAGGTTGAATACCTTTACTAATTCCCACTTCTCATTATCCACATAAGTTAAACTCCCCATGGATACCTGCTAAGAGCATTAACAACCATGTGAGCTTTGCCTGGGTGGTAGTGAAGACTCATATCATAGTCCTTGAGAAGATCCAACTATCTTCACTTTTTGAGATTTAGCTCTTTCTGAGTGAACACATACTGTAGACTTTAATGATTAAAATGATGTCTACATGCACTTTATACAAATAATGCCACCAGATTTTCAAAGAAAAACCTACCGCTAAAAGCTCCAAATCATGAGTAGGATAATTGCTCCCATGCACTTTCAACTATTTGGAAGCATAGGCAATCACCTTCCTATGTTGCATCAAAACACAACCAAGTCTCACTCGGGATTTATCATAATAAACCACAAACCGTTGATTGCCCTCAGTCAAAGCCAAAATTGGAGCCAAAGTTAGCTTATCAATAAGCTTCTAGAAACTACCTTCACAAGCATCCGACCAAGAGAACTTTACCTTCTACTGAGTCAACTTAGTAAATATGGTAGATATCATCAAGAAACTTTCCACTAACTGCCTATAATACCCAGCCAAACCCAAGAAGCTCTGAATATCAAATTGAGTTATAGGTCTAAGCCACATCTTAACCACCTCCACCTTTTGTAGATCCATACTGATCCCCGTACTAGAATTAAAATGACTAAGAAAAGTTACAACATTTAACCAAAAATCATACTTAGAGAATTTGTCATACAACTACTGCTCTTTCAAGGTCTGCAACATCACATGGAGGTGATTCTCATGATCCACCTCACTCTTAGAATAAACTAGAATGTCATCAATGAACATAATGACAAAAAGATCTAAAAAATGCTTGAAAACCCTATTTATCAAATCCATAAATACCGCTAGGGCATAAGTCAAATTGAATAACATAACCAAGAATTCAAAATACCCATATTGAGTATGAAAAGATGTATTAGGGATATCCACCTCCCTAATCCTAAGCTAATGATACCTAGATCAAAGATCTATCTTAGAAAAAAATTTGGCACCTTGCAACTGATCAAACAAGTTATCGATCATTAGAAGAGGATACTTGTTCTTAACCATCACCTTATTCAACTATTGATAGTCAATGCACATCCAAAGGGAACCATCTTTCTTACGCACAAATAATACTGGTGTACCCCAAAGGGACACACTATGATGGATAAAACACTTATCTAAAAGATCCTTAAATTTCTCCTTAAGTTCCCTCAACTTAGTCGGAGCCAGTCTATAAGGAGGAATAAATATTGGATGAGTGTCCGAAATCAAATCAATGCCAAATTTAATCTCCCTGTCTAGAGGAACACTAGGAAGATCATCCAAAAATACCTCAAGAATCTTATTTACCATAGAAACTGAATGCAAGGAAGGACCTTTTGAGTTAGAATCCTTAGCCTATCCTTAATAATAGAGACACCCTTTATAGATTAACCTCTAGGCTCTAAGATATAAAATAAACCTCTCCTTAGAAGCTAGAGAACTACCCTCCCACTTAATAACCTATTCCCTAGGGAACTTAAAGACAACTAGGAAAGTTCAACAATCTAAGGACGCATACTAAAAACATAACCAATCTATCCCCAGAATAACATCAAAATCCACCATGTTAAGTTCAAACAAATCCACCTAAGACTTACTACTACAAAAAGATACCACACCCCCTATAGACTCTTTTAGTAACTACCGAGTCACGTACTAGGGTAGAAATAGAAAAAGGATCTAAAATAACCTCAGGATCAAATCTAAAATACACAGCCACAAATAAGGTCACATAAGAGAGAGTAGACCTCAAATCAAGAAAACAATATACGTCATGAGAAAATAGTTGTAATGTAACAGTCATGACATCAGGTGATGCCTTAGATTCTTGTCGAGTAGCAAGAGCATATAATTAATTTCAACCAGTGCCAGTACCAAAAGCAAAAACAGATGTAGAAGTAGTATCATATGGTGCAGGAGTATAAGATAAAGAAACTGGAGCCTTGCTCACCCCTGAAGCACCCTTACCAATCCAATGGTTTCTAAGCATATGGCCTGGCCGACCATATTTGAATAATTTATCCCTTCCTTTATCATAGAAACCCCTATGCAACCTACCATAAAACTAGCAAGGATGACACGATAAGGATGACTGAGTCTCACTTGCTTGAGATTGGGCACTCTATACCCATAAATTATCGCCACCCTACTGATTCCTATCACCTAACTACTTTGGATAAGAAGCACTAGCTATATAAAAGAAACTAGAACTCCCCCACTTTTTTTATGGCCACATACCTCCATCTCGACCACCTTATTGTTTCCCACCACCTTGTTTAAAAGATCTTTACATCTTACACTACCTTTTACCGAACTCAGCCTACTTTTTCTTTTACTCCTCCACCTATTGCATATGAACCACAAACCTTAAAATATCCATATTTTGATCAGCAATACAGTCTTTCTTTCAAGGATCAAATCTTGAAGTAGTCCAGAAGTGAACTTTCTTATCCTTACCCTTATATTAGATACCAATTCTTAAGCATACCTTGACAACTGATGAAATTTCAAGGCATATTCCTTGACATACATTTTCCCTTGTCTTAGATTGGCAAATTCCTCCACCTTCACTTCCCTCAACTCCTAAAGAAAGAAGTAATCCAAAAAAGTATTTGAGAAATTCTCCCATAAAGTTGACTCCTCATCATCACCACTCATCCAATCCCACTATTCATACCATTGGTATGCCATATCTTTAAGTTGATAAGTATTAAAATTCACCCTTTTCATATTTATGGCTTACATCACCAAGAATATTTTCTCTATCTTATCAAGAAACCCTGAGGATCTTCTTCCACCTTTACACCAATAAAAGTTGGAGGATTCATCTTCATAAACTGGCCACCCTTTATGGCCTAAGCAGATAAAACACAAGATGTATCCCGATCAACCTGAGTAGGAACCAACTAAGCAATAACATAAATCGACTAACAAAATTCTACATTCGATACCTTACCTTGAGGTGGACTAGAAGGAAATAGTGGATCTATAGTATAATCAGGGAATAGCCTTCAGATATCCTAGGTTTTAACCCTTAGAAAATTTTATGGAAATCTATTTTTAAGACCTAATAAGACTCATGGGTACGAGCTAAATGCTAGGGTATAAACTGTATGGTCCTGTCATAAGTTGACCAGTGTTAGTTGGTGGGATGGTTTTAGTCACTGGAATGGGTATGAATTATAGGTGTGTGTCATAAGGGATTGGTATGAGTCATATCAAGGACTCGTATAGTAAAACAATGTTCAATTCCCTAGGTATTTTATTCTGCCAGGGATATGGGTCATGGATATGGATCATATATTATTGTTACGAATTGGTTAGATGAGTTGTATACTAAATAGTGTTTGATCCAAGGGTTGAGGTCTAGATACGAGTGGTGGATAGTGATCGTATAGAAGGGTATTACTCGTATAGATCAATCATATCCCTGTGATAGGATTTTTGTGCAACTTAATTGGGGTATTCTGGACATTTCCCTACTTACCCTAATTATAACCCAGGACTTCTAATACAATTAGGAGGTTATTTACCCTATTATTCTATTAATTAACACTTGAAAACTATTCCAAAACATCTCATAATTCTCTTAAGAGCTTTTGGGGCAAAAACGCTAGGGTTTCAACTAAGGGCTTGCTTTGGGGCTTTCTTTGGTGATTTATTTCCTTTAGTTCTTCTGTTTAAGGTATGATTCTCTTCCATTATTGAAAGTTCAACTAAATTCAAGGTGTATATGACTGATTTTATGGTTTTTACTATTTCATGATTATGGTTTTTAACTATTATTGGGGGGTTTGATATTGAATTCTTGGTTATGGTTTCCTATGGTTTTAGTTATGTTTTTATATGCATGAATAGTTATTTTGGATAATTAGATTTCATGGTAATGGTTTAATGGTATTTGGAATAGGTTTTGGTTATATTATGCTGTAGGGTGTTTGATGAAACGCTTATAAAGATATGTTCATTGCATTGACTTCTTTGAATTGAATTCTTGCCTTTTTTAAACTGGATAAAGGATTTATTCATGGTTTAAATAGTTTGAAAAAGCTAAATTCTAAATGGTTATGATTGTAGAGAACATAGAAGTCTCCCAAGTGGATTTAATATCGTATATGGAAAGGGTACCTAAGGTCCCCTTAACCTAACAGTTTGTCTATGGATATTACTTGCAAGTAAGGGGTGGTATGATGATACTACCAATGATAAAATTGGTTAATAAATGGTAAATAAATTGTTTGGACATAGTTTTAATTGGGTATTAATGGCAGGGTATGTAGCTAAGCCATGGAAGGTGGTGGTCTCATGAGGACCAAAACTAAAAACTTATATTTGCTTATATGAGGGGTCCTTGATGACCACATGTGAGTGTCATGTTTTATATTGTAGAGATGTACTAGTCATACCATGGGATATTACTTGGTCATGCGGATACACATACTGGGACACTTTCAGTAGGGAGAGCTGAATCCATATAGCCCATGGGTGGTTAGGATGACAAAGCTACACAACCCAGGTAAAGTTTTTTAAGTGCGTACTAAACCCAATCTCTTTTCTCGACACTTATAAATGTATAGTTGTATGCATTATGGATGGTTTTACTTGGTTTTATGATTGGAATTATTTTATCCTTACCCTACGATTCATGCTAGTAGTCATTTGCTAACCCTGTATACTAGTTGCTGTATACCCACTCTATGCAGGAATCGACCATTCTACTCCTCTTGTTTAGCACTGGATTTGGTATCAATGTTTGGACTAAAGGGGTGAGGTTTTATCCTTTTGGAAGGCATTACTTCATTTTATGGATTTCACTAGACAATTTTCTTTAATTTTGGATATTGGTTATGTCCATGGTTGAGGGCATGCCCAAACTAAATTTGTTTACTCTTTTGTACAGAGGCTTTGTGGTACTTCTGAGGGTTGGTACGGGTAGGATCAGTATTGGTATTAGCCTTGGCATTAGAATAAGATGAGAGCTGGCATCATTGGACACAATTTCTCACTATTCCATCACATTACATTTTAGGATTGATTTTCATATTATGTTTTGGCATTCCCTTTAATTTATAGTCTATGGTTGGTTTTGGTATGATTGGACTCGATTGGGTTAATCATGATTGTGGCCCTATCCCAGAGTCTTAAGGAGGACAATAATGCTATCTTGTTAAATATTCAAAATTTAGCCCATCTAAGGTTGGACATAGGTGGTTGAGTTGGGTAACATGGGGCGGTTCTCGATCCTAGTTGGACTTGAGATTCCCATTACGACAAGCCCTAGGGTTGGGTCGTGTCAAGTTGGTATCAGAGCTTTAGGTTTATGGTTAATTAGAAAGTCTGCAAAGCCATTTCGAGTAGAGTCTCTTTTAGGGAAATGAAGCGCACACACTTATAAGAGAGAGGCTTCAAGATATTTAGGAATATATCACTTTCTTGGTATTCTATCTTAAAACTTGAGTTCTTAATCCTGGAATCTCCTCTAATCATTGTTTTTTCATTTTTTAGATCATGCTTCCTAGATCTGAACACACGAAAATTCTTCTATCCCATCTGGGGATAATGTTGAAGGGGTACGTCCTACATCTGGAGTACATCTTTGATCTCATAGTCCTATTCTTGATAGTGCTGGAGTTCCTTCTATTCCAGCTAGTTCTCTTTAGGTCTCCCAAGGTAATGTAACGAATGTAAACTTTTGTTAGTCTATTCATGTCATTGGCCAATTGGTTGCTGCTCAGGCTGAGCGGGGTGTAACTGGTGCTTTTTCTAGCTGAGTCCACAAGGGTTGGTCAATTTATGAAGATGGGTCCTTCAACTTTTACTATAGTTAAGGTAGAGGAGGATACACTAGGATTTTTGGATGAAATGGAAAAAATCTTTCAAGTAATGCAAGATACTAATATTGAGGGGGTTAACTTTGCATCTTATCAGCTCGAGGATGTTTTTTATCAGTGGTATAAGGAGTGGGATAGAGATAAAGGTGATATGGTAGAGAAAGGATTTGGGAGGTTTTTTCTAATGCCTTTATGGATCGATTCTTTCCTCAAGAGTTGAGGGAAACAAAGATAGAGAAGTTTGTTAACCTTAGGCAGGGAAGGATATCTATAAATAAATATGCTTTGAAGTTTTATTAGCTATCAAGGTATGCTCCTAAATTGGTGGCTTATATAAGGTCGAGAATAAGGAGGTTTTCTTTTGGATTGAATAAAGATTTGATTCTGGAGAGCAAGACTGCCTTCTTGATTAAAGATATGGACATCTCAAGGTTAACTGTTCATATGCAGTGGTTTGAAGATGAGAAGAGGAAATAAATAGAGTTTGGGGATAGGCAGGGGAAGTGGAATAGGTTTTTTGATTAGGGAGGTGCTCAGTCTCAAGGTGGTAGAGATGGTGGAAATTGGTAGAAAAAAATGGGAGAGTTTTGGATCCTTTTCTACTGTTAGTTCTCCTTATCAGTTAGGAGACAAGAATCATCAAGGGGTTGACAATTCTTAAGCACAGGTTTTCTAATCGTAGGCGAGTGGGGGTTAGTAAGGTTCTTCATCTCCTCCTTGTTGATTTTACAGTTTTCCTCATTGGGGTTATTACGAGGAAAAAAGGGAAAAATACTTCAAGTGTGGCTAGGTAGGACATCAGCTTAGGGATTATTTGGTTAATAAGGTTGCTACGGGGGCGAATGAGATTCCTATGGCTTCATCTTCTGATCCTGCATCTGGTGGTGTGGCATCTGCTTCTATTACTGCTCTTGGTTCTAGTGTTCGTCGGAATAGGTTGTATGCTTTGGCATCCTGATAAGAATCTAAGGCATCACCTGATGTTATTACTGATACATTAAAACATTTCTCTCGTGACATACTTGATCTAGGTTCACTCTTTATTATATGACTCCATATGTGGCCATGTCTTTTGGTTTTTATTTGGAAGTTATCTCATATACTTTTTCTATTTCTACCCTGGTATGCGACTCGATTATTGCTAAGAGAGTCTATAGGGGGTATGTGGTATTTGTTAGTAGCAAGTAAACCTTGGTGGATCTGTTTGAGTTGGATATGGTAGATTTTGATGTAATATTAGGTATGGATTCGTTGTATTCTTATTATTTGTTTGTGGATTATCATACCCGTAGGGTTATCTTTAAGGTTCTTGGTGAAAAAATTATAAAGTGGAAAGGTAGTTCCTTAGCTATTAGGAGGAGGTTTATTTCTTATCTTAGAGCTCAGAGGTTAATCTCTAAGGGTTGTCTTTCTCACTTGGTCTTGGTTAAAAATTCTAACTTGAAAGGTCCTTCTTTGTCTTTGGTTCCTATGGTTGATGAGTTTCAAGAGGTTTTTCCAGGTGATCTTCTTTGTGTTCCTCCGGATAGAGAAATAGAGTTTGGTATTGATTTGCTTTTGGACACTCGTCTAATTTCTATTCCTCCGTATAAAATGGCTTTAACTGAGTTGAGGGAACTCAAGGAGAAACTTAAGGATCTTTTAGATAAAGAGTTTATTCATCTTAGTGTTTCTTTATAAGGTGCACAGGTGTTGTTTGTGAACAAGAAGGATGGTTCCCTTTGGATGTGAATCGACTACAGATAGTTAAACAAGGTGAGAGTCAATAATAAGTATCCTCTTTCTTGAATAGATAATCTGTTTGATCAGTTACAGGGTGCAAAGTTCTTCTTTAAGATAGATCTTTGGTCTGGGTACCATCAGCTTAAGATTAGGGGGTGGATATCCCTTAGATGGCTTTTTGTACTCGATATAGGTATTTTGAGTTCTTGGTGATGTTGTTTGGGTTGACTAATACTTTGACATTATTTATGGACTTGATTAACAGAGTTTTCACATTGTATTTGGATCTCTTCATCATTGTGTTTATTGATGAAATTCTAGTTTATTCGAAGAGTGAGGTAGATTATGCTAATTACCTCCGTGGCGTGTTGCAGACCCTAAAAGAATAATATTTGTATGCCAAGTTCTATAAGTGTGAGTTCTGGTTGAACACTTGACTTTCTTGGGTCTTGTTATTTTTAGTGAAGGGATCATAATGGATCCGTAGAAGGTTGCTGCGGTGAAAAGGTGTCCTAGGCCCATGACTCCATCTGATATTTAAATCTTATTGGGTTTGGATGGGTATTATAGGTGGTTTGTGAAAATCTTTTCTTTGATAACTGCTCCTTTGACTAAGTTGACTCAGAAGAAGGTTAAGTTTTCTTGGTCAGATACTTGTGAAGGGAATTTTGAGAAGTTTAAGGATAAGTTGACTTCGGCTCTAATCTTGACCTTATTGGAAGGCAATGATGGGTTTGTGATTTATTGAGATGCATCTCGGGTAGGGCTCAATTGTGTTTGATATAGCATAGAAAGGTGATTGCCTATACTTCTAGGCAGTTGACGGTACATAAGAGGAATTATCCTATTCATGATTTAGAGTTATTTACAATTGTGTTTACTTTAAAAATATGGAGGAATTATTTATATGGTGTTTATGTGGATATCTTTTCTGAGCGCAAGAGTCTTTAGTAAGTGTTTACTCAGAAAGAGCTTAATCTCAGGCAAAGAAGATGGCTTGACCTTCTCAAGGATTATGATATGAGTCTTTACTACTACCCATATAAGGTTAATATGGTTATTGATGCTCTTAACATGTTATCCATGGAGAGTTTGTCTCATGTGGAGGAGGCCAAGTGGGAATTAGTTAAGGATATTCACCGCTTGGCTAATCTTGAAGTTTGTCTCTTGGACTCTAAGGATGGTGGTGTGATGGTGCAAGAACTAGTTTGATCATCTCTTGGTGTAGAGATTAAAGAGAAGAAAGTGCTAGATCCTATCTTGATGAAAAACAAGGGTGACATTGGTGGGAAAAAAGTAGTGGTGTTTGAGATTAGCGGTGATGGTACTTTGCGAAACTAAGCGAGGTTATATGTTCTTGATGTCGACGGGTTGCGACAAAGGGTTTTGGCTAAGGCGCATGAGTCGCTCTATGTTGTTCATCCTGGATCGACTAAGATATATCATGGTCTCAAGGATATCTACTGGTGGAATGGCATGAAGAAAGATATGGCTAATTTCATGGCGAAGTGGATAGTGTTTCAATTTGTTAAGGTTAAACACATAAGGCCAGGAGGGTTGTATCAAGAAATTGATTTGCTCAAATGGAAGTAGGAAGTGATCAATATGGACTTTATTACCAGTCTTCCTCGATCTCAGAATCAGTATGATTTGATTTGGGTTATCATGGATAGGATGACCAAGTCTGCGCATTTCTTGCTAGTGTCGGCAATATTTTTGATGAAGGATTATACGAGGTTGTATCTTCAAGATATTGTGAAGCTAGATGGGGTACCTATTTAGATTATCTCTAATTGTGGTCTCCAGTTTATATCTCACTTCTGGCGATTTTCCATGAAAGAGTTGGGGACAAAGGTTAGTCTGAGTACTGCTTTTCATCCACAATCGGATGACAAGCAGAGAGAACTATTCAGTTTTTGGAAGATATGCTTCGTGCTTGTGTGATTGACTATGGTGTCAATTGGGTTAAGCATATACCTTTGGTGGAGTTTTCTTACAACAATAGTTATCATTTGGGTATTGGTATGGCTCTTTTTGAGGCATTACATGGTAGGAGGTGTAGATCTATTATTGGGTGGTTTGATCTTAGAGAATTGGATATGTTTGATCCTAATTTGGTTTATTAGGCGATGCAGAAGGTCAAGGTGATTTGGGATAGGCTTAAAGTAGTCCAAAGTTGCCAAAAGTCCTATACGGATATTAGGCGAAGAGACTTAGAGTGTGAGATTGGGGATAGGGTGTTCCTAAAGGTGTCTCCTATGAAGTGAGTGTTGCAATTTGGCAAAAAAGGGAAAATCAGTCCTCGATTCATTGGTCGTTATGTGATTTTTTGAAGAGTTGGAAATATTGCTTATGAGTTGGAGTTGCCATCTAGCTTAAGTTTTGTTCATCCGATCTTTCATGTTTCTATGTTAAGAAATTGTCTTGGTGATCCTTCTTTGGTTGTTCCATTAGAAGGATTGGGTAATTTGGATTCTCTATCTTATGAAGAAGTCCTACTTGAGATATTAGATAGGAAAGTTCATCGGTTGCGGACCAAGGATATGGCTTCGGTTAAGGTTTTATGGTAGAACCATATGATGGAAGAAGCCACTTAGGAAGTGGAAGAGGACATAAATTCCAAGTAACCGCATTTGTTTTCTTCTCCTGGGATTCGTGCGGAAGGTATGCATCTTGAACACATCTTTATTTTCTGAGTTTTTGAAAGAAAATATTAACATCTTTGCCTCTTTGTTTTCAAACTTTGTTAAAGGGATGTTTGATAATGCAAATGACTTTGTATGTGGTTACCCCTACATTATCCATCATTTGGTGATAAATGTTCCTAGTGGGGGAGACTAGAATATTCTGGGTTTTGACCCTTAGAAAATTTCCTAGAAATTCATTCTTCGGACCCAATACGACTCATGGGTACGAGTCGTATGTTGGGGTACAGATGGTATGGTCCTTTCGTAAGCTGACTAATGTTAGTTGGTGGGATAGTTTTGGTTACTAGAATGGGTATGACTTAGAGGTGTGAGTCGCAAGGGATAGGTATGAGTCGTATCAGGGACTCATATGGTAAACAGTGTTCAATTCCCTAGGTATTTTATTCTGGCAGGGATACGGGTCATGTATACTGATCGTATACTATATTTATGACTTGGTTTGATGAGTCATACACTGAACAATGTTTGATCCAAGGGTTGAGGTCTGGATACGAGTGGTGGATACCGATCGTATAGGAGGGTACGACTCGTATGGTTCAGTCGTATCCATGTGAAGGGATTTTACTGCAACTTAAGTAGGGGTATTCTGGACATTTCCCTACTTTCCCTAATTAGGACCCATGACTTTTAATACACTTAGGAGATTATTTTCCCTATTATTATTCTATTTATTAACACTTAGAAACTATTTTAAAACATCTCATAATTCTCTCAAGAACTTTTAGGGCAAGAAAGCTAAGATTTAAACTAAGGGATTGCTTTAGGCCTTGCTTTCGTGATTTGTTTCCATCAATTCTTTGGTTTAAGGCACGATTCTTCTCTCTCATTGTAATTTTAACTAAATGCATGGTTTATATGATTGATTTCATGGTTTTTATTATTTCATGATTATGGGTTTTAAACTATTATTGGTGGGTTTTGATATTGAATGCTTGGTTATGGTTTCCTATGGTTTTAATTATTCTTTTAGATGCATTAATGGTGGTTTTGGACAATTGGATTGCATGTTAATGGTTTAATGGTCTTTGGAATTGGTTTTGGTTATATTAAGCCCCAAGGTGTTTGATGAAATGCTTATAAGGATATGTTTATTGCATTATCTTCTTTTAATGGAACTCTTGTATATTTTAAATTGGATAAAGGATTTATGCATGGTTTTAATGGTTTGAAAAGGCTAAATTCTAAATGGTTATGCTTGTGGAGAACGTGGAAGCCTCCCGAGTGGATTTAATATGGTATATAGAAAGGGCACCTAAGGTCCCCTTAACCTAAATGGTTTGGCTATGGATATTACTTGCAACAAAAGGGGTGGTATGGCGATACCACCAATATTGAACTTGGTTAATAAATGGTAAATATATTGTTTTGACATGGTTTTAATTAGGCATTAATGGCGGGGTGTGTAGCTCAGCCGTGGAAGGTGGCGGTCCCGGGGGGACCAAAATCAAAAAGTCATATTTGCCGATATGAGGGGTCCTTGATGACCATGTGTGAGTGTCTCATTTTATATTGGAGAGATGTACTTGTCATCCCATGGGATATTGCTCTGTCGTGCGGCTACACGCACTGAGACCCTTTCAGCAGGAGGAGTTGAACCCATATCGCCCTTGGGTGGTTAGGACGACAAAGCTAAATTGCTCAAGTAATGGTTTTTAAGTGCATACAAAACTTTAACACCCCGTATGTTTTCCTAGTTCAGTTTAGATCATAGGTCATGCATAGGAGGCTTAGAACCTAAAAATTTAAGTAAATGTTGGGGACTTAATCTTATTTTTGGCCTCTTAAGTTCAAGGACTTTTAAAGTGGCCTTCCCAATCCCAAGAGATAAGTTATTGACTTAATTCATATTCAGAGGTGTAAGGAGCATGTCTTGGCTAAGTTTCAGATTTTTCAGATGACGATTGGGTCGGGTTTGG
Source organism: Capsicum annuum (assembly GCF_002878395.1). Classification (NCBI taxonomy): domain Eukaryota; kingdom Viridiplantae; phylum Streptophyta; class Magnoliopsida; order Solanales; family Solanaceae; genus Capsicum; species Capsicum annuum. Next base: position 1,599,733 of record NW_025833151.1, on the reverse strand, counting down.
ATTTTGATTTCAGCAACTCAATGCGATTGGAGCATGTTGCAGTGGTATAGCATCGAGGCCTATACCTCATCGTGGTGATACTTTAATTAGCATTCCAGCTGTGAATTTAATCACTACAGGGCAACCATATCTTTTCCCCAACGACCCAGTCTTAAAAACATAGGATTAAATTTCAGTTAGGGCATTATTTTCCCAAATTCTCCAAATTAATCTCAAATACAAACCTTCTCCTTCCCCAAGTTCATCAAATTCAATCCTCTTCCTTCCAAGAAAACTAAGAAATTTTGTCTCCCAATACAAAAACTTTAGGAAAGCTTTCAAGATTGTGTTTCCTTATCAAGATTAACGGTTTAAGGTATGTGAGATGTTCATTAATGGGCCCTTTTCACCCATGGAGTCCAAGAATCTATTTTTATTTTTTAAATCACGAATTTAGAGGTTTACAATGAGTTATCTTCATGACGATTTTATGAGTTTCGATTTTGCATGATATTTACAAGTGTTGTTAGTTGAAAGTAGCCCTCACAAGTTTTAATGATGAAAATTCCATGTTAAGTCCCAAATTTATTGTTTTAAGTATTATGATTATAATATTCCCACATATTTCAATCATTTCGTTGTTTAAGTTCATGAATTTCAAGTGTTTGATGAAATGTCTAAATGATTAGGTATTGAACAACAATCCCTTATTATAGTTTTGTAAAGCTATATATGTCATTATTGATAGTTCTATTCAGTGTTGGAGGGTTATGAAAACACAATAATTAGCTGTTACATAGTCTCAGTACATTCAAAATGGTTTCGATATAATCTCAGTACATTTAGAATGATTTCAGATATATCATGAGCATTATCAATTAAGGCAGTTATCACAGACAATTATACTTAGAAAAGTTTAGTAATCAATGCCAGTTCAGTTGGGAGTAAGATTTAGCACTGAGCAAGTACAGGGATGATGGATTTTTTGTTAGTTAGGTGGAGTTGTTATTAGCAGTCCCTGTATTCTAGAACTACGTAGCTAGCGTAAGATGTGAGGAGTCACCTGTCAGTATAGGCTTTACTTACTTTGAGAAGTCACCCATTAGTTTAGTCTTGACTTTCTCCTAGGGGTCACACCCTGTTCCTTCAGTAAACTAGATTAGTGGAACCACACAACCAACGTTTGTACTTCTAGCATGGTACTGATACCCTTCCAACTGAGGTTATAGGTCAGACCCCGATTAGCTCAGATTTGGGGCATATCGATTAGATAATACCTCCCACAATTGCAGTGCAGTATTCATTATATTCTCAATCTAGTTTTTCTTGGACATAGCATATAATTTATCAATTATTCAGTTATCAGATTTTAGTATTTCAGTTTACAAACTATTTAAGAACATGTTATATGCTTCGTCATGCATTCTCAAATTTTACAGCTTTTCATGCATTTATATTCAGTTATCTCATGCATTCTAGCCAACCTTATCTCAATACTAGTACATTCAAAGTGCTGATCACATATGTTTTCTTTGCTATATGATGTTTAGTATCATAGGTTTGGATGCTCAGTTTCCTGACCACACTTAGACATTCCAGCTAGTCAGCAGCAGTAGCAGTGGTGAGTCCTTATGTTTTGAGGACCTGTTATGTTATTTTAGTCTTTTTGTATTTCATTTCAGTTCGATAGTTTGGAGTTTGTTGGGCCCTGTCCTATGAACTCTCTTTTCAGTCAGCTTAGAGTCTTTGAGATACTTTAGACAATCAGATAGTTTGTCAATCTTATCAGTCAGACTATCAGTAGTTTTGTATATGTTTCAGACTTGTGGATTCAGTTGTATTATTTTCGTATTTAAAACCTAATGGAATTAGTAGTTCATTTCCTCACATGTGTTCTCTGTTATTTTATTCAGTGCTTACAACCGGTACCAGCTCATGGGTTATTTTGTGGACTTGTGGCCATAAGCACCATTGCCGTGACTGGGGGTAGCCTCGGGTCATGAAAAAACTTTGTATCAGAGCCTAAGGTCTTACAGTTTCCTAGGGCGTTTGAAAGCCACATTGGGTAGAGTCCTGTGCATGGGAGTGAAGTGCGCCACACTTATGGACAAGCGGCTACAAGATATTTTAGGAAAAAAGTTTCCCTTCTTTCAATATTTATGTCGTGCGAAAGAGCATGAGATCTACTTAAACTCTCTTTCTAATTCATTCTTCCTTCTATTAACAAAAAATGCCTCCCAGAAATAACAACGGAAGAAGGAACGGGAATTAACCCATACCTTCACATCTTCAAGAAGATTCCCTAAATGAGCATGTCTCTCACACTGAATTTAGAGCTACCTTCACTACCTTAGCTTACTCAATAGTAGGTTAAAACAACCAGCAGGCTGCTATCCTAGCCAATCCAGAGGCTAAGACAACTGCAGGTAAGATTCGGGACTTTACCTGAATGAACCCTCCTTTGTTTTCACGATCTTAGAATGATGAAGATCTATAAGAATTTCTTGATATGGTTAAGAAGGTGACTGATATCATGGGTGTCACTTCTAGTGAGAGTGCAAAATTGGATGCTTACTAGTTGTAGGATGTAGCTCACACTTGGTGTAAGCAGTGGAAGGAGGATAGTGGCGCAGATGCAGGGCCTATATAGTGGGAGGAGTTTGCCACAGCCTTTTTAGACAGATTCTTCCCTTTGGAGTTAAAAGAAGCTAAGGTGCTGGAGTTTATTAATCTGAAGCAGGGTAGTGTGAGTGTAAAGGAATATTTGCTTTAGTTTACTCAATTGGCGAGGTATGCTCCTTCGATGGTGGCTGATGATAGGTCTAGAATGAGTAAGTTCATGTCTGGTATATCTGATAGTGTGGTCAAGGTGTCTAGGACTGCTATGCTGATTAAGTAGATGGACATATCTAGACTCACAGTCCATCCTCAAGATATTGATGAATAGAAACTTAAGGAGAGAGAAAGGGAGAATAAGAAGGCTAGAATAGGTAGCTTTAATTTTTCTCAACTGAGGTCAGAGGGTTGTTATCATCCTCAGCTCCGTCAGAAGTTTTCAGCCCCGTCTCCATCTTCAACTAGTGTGCTAGTGCCAAATTTCAAAAATGATAAATAGGGATAGGGCGCCTGGCTCTAGGTCCCAGGGCAGTGTAAAGAGTGGTCGTACTAACCCACTTTGCCAAAAAATATGGTAGGAATCATTTGGGTGAGTATAGAGTTGGCAGTGATGTGTGTTTTAGGTCTGGTAATCCAGGCCACAGGATTAGAGAATGTCGAGTAGTTGCTCAGAGGGGAAGAGAATTTCACTAGCAGGTCCAGTCCAATCTATCATCAAATCTAGTAGGTTTCCTGAATCAGCAGGGCACCATTTCTAGTGCCACCAGTGGTCAGTGGCAGAATAGGCTGTATGTACTTCAGTCCCGATAGGATCAGGAAAGTTCTCCTGATATGGTTAGGGGTATGTTACAAGTCTTTTACCTTTATGTTTATGTTCTATTAGATCCAGGGGCTTTACTTTCTTTGTAACCCTCTATATAGCTATTAATTTTGGTGTCAATCCCAAATTTTTAGCAGAACCCTTTTCAGTGTTCTAATACCCCATATTTCCCTAGCCTAGATTAACTCTCAGTACATGAGTGATCCAATATAAATATTTCTAAATGCTAAGTATTTTTCAGTTTAGAGCCATCCAATGCGTAGGAAATTGAGTTAGCTTTCCAACGATATAAAAATAGCCTAAATCTGATACTGGGTAAGAAGTTATGGATATTTTAAGTTTTAGTTGCTAAACACCGTCATTCAAGCTAGTAGTGAATCACGGAGTAAGTCAAAATGGCAATTTTTAGTTTCCAGTGAGGTATCGCGATACCAGCATGTCGCGCCACAAATTATTTTGTACACTACAAATTGAAAAATGTAAAATAATTTGTGGTGCGACATGCTGGTATCGCGATACCTCACTGGAAACTAAAAATTGCCATTTTGACATACTCCGTGATTCGCTACTGGCTTGAATGATGGTGTTTAGCAACTAAAACTTAAAATAGCCATAACTTCTTACCCAGTATCAGATTTAGGCTATTTTTATATGCTAGTTTAAGTAAATGTTTAGGTTAAGAAAAGATTATTGCATGCTAGTTTTATATAAGGCTGTAGTTATTTAGATAGACTTAAATGCCATGTTGATGTATAAGTGGCTAAATACATTTCAGATATTTAGGTAGGCTTGAACATAGTGGAAGAATTCAGTCCAAGTCATACCTCAGTAGGTAGAGTTATTAGTGCCATATTATAGAATTTTAGCCATGTGGTGAATTCTCATTCAGATGCCTTATTCAGACCATGTCAAGAGCTCCCTAAAGTCAGTAGAACTTTATAGAAAGAGTGTCAAGAAATGATCCAGTTGAGTATAAGTTTTCAGTATAAGTTAGTCCGTAAAGCTAGGAATCCAGTTTAGCAGTCAGGCAGATAATTCATATGGTTTCCCCATCTTTCCACCTAGTTGTACTATCCTTAGTTTCGTGAATATGAATATTCCAAGACAGTGCATCCTAGTAGTTTCAAAATTTAGTCTAGTTCATGTATCATGACTCAATTTTAGATCCTAGATATTCAGTCATGATTCAATTCATAGGTGCCCTATGCATCATTTTAACTTTCCGTAGAATCCCAGACAAGTCAGCATTCTTCGGGGGAGATAATGTCCCAAGAAGGAGATGCACTATAACCCCCAAACTTGCATGTCCTAAACCTTCTAGTTTCTCTTGACATAATGAATTCAGTTTAGAGTAACGAGTACTCATAAGTTGACTCTCTCATTCTAATCTTAGCTGTATGACCATTTTCAGGGCATAACATATAAATTCAAGGAATCAATTCAGTTTATGTATCATGTTTTAGACTCAGTCATGTTCTCATGTTCTCGTTCATGCATGTTCAGAAAAAGATCTCAAGTTTATTAGAATTCTAAGCTTAGGTGACCATCTTCCTTAGATTTACTCAATTCAATGTCCAGTTACAGTTATAAACTTAGTATTATTTACCATTGTATATCATCTTCACGATGGCCATGCATTCATGAATCAGTTCAATCGTGTACTGATGCATCAGATATGTATGTTCAGTATGAAAACTCAGCTTATCAGTAGCTTTAGTTATGTATTCCTTGCATCAGATATGCGTGTCCAATAGGAGAACTCAACTCGTCAGTAGTTTAGTCATGTACTCATGTTTTAGTGTACATGTTCAGTGTGAAAACTCAGTCTATTAGTGTTCTCATCTTAATTAGTCTCATTCAAGGACGAATGTTCCCAAGGGGGAGATATTGTAATACCCCGTATTTCCTTATTCAAGATTAACTCTCAGTACATGAGTGATCCAATTTTTTTTTCTAAATACTTAGTATTTTCCAGTTTAGAGCCTGCCAATGCGTAGGAAATTCAATTATCTTTCCAATGATATAAAATTTGCCTAAATCTGATAACCGGGCAAGAAATTATGGCTATTTTAAGTTTCAGTCAATAAACACCATCATTCAGGCCAATAGTGCATTGCGGAGTATGTCAAAATTGAAATTGTCAGTTTCCCGTGAGGTACCATGATACTGGCGCGTCGGACCACAGATTATTTCACATTTGTCAATTTCCAGTGTACAAATGCGATCCCACCGCATTGTGGTAACTTCGAGGTCACATCCAAGGTGGCAACACGATACCACAACATCGCTCCACTAGCTACTTTCCCAGTTGGCAAATTCTAGAGATACGGCGCGACAGTGCCACGTCGCACCAAGGGCCCAAATTGGAAAATTTTGACAAAAATTAAATGTTTCGCCCAGGGTTAAAACTATCTTTTCCCATAATTTTTATATGCCCAAATACGGAATTTAATCACTAAAATTTTTTTAAGTCATTCATTATTCAACTTTTCCCCAAATCAAAAGGCATTCTCTCTCAAAGAGGCAAAAAACCTAGCTTCAAGAATCAAGACTAATCCTCAAGAAAACCTTCAATAACTTCAAGAATCCATAAGATTCAAGTATGTTAGGTGTTCATCTATGGTTTCCTTTCACCCATAGAGTCCACGAATCCTTCTTTGACCAACTCTGTTACAATTACTTAGAACACAATTTATAAATCAAAACCCTTCTTATTTAGGAACCTTTGAGCAATAGTCTAATAACAATCACAATACTTAGTGAACACAGTATTCCCTGTAGGTTTCGACACCCAACCTAGTTAGGTTCTATATTTGACAACAACCGCTTACTCTCTCATAAGAAAGGTGTAATTTAGGCGTATCAAATTTTAGCACCATTACTGGGAATATGATTGTCAATTAATTTTGTGTTTGTTAATTGACCTTTGGTCAAGTTTCCCAAATTTTACTTTTGTTTGTTGTTTTTGTTCTATGTAGGAAAGTTATTATGTATGACAAGTACACGAAGATCTGGTGCACCATTATTACCAATGCATCCAAAACTGCAGTTAATTGGTAGAATGGCAGACCCCCAAGATGCTGAAAGACTAGCCGCTCTGGCTAGAGCTAAACTTAATCAGCAGAATGACTGCCATCTAGCACGTCTTCCTAATCCTGATTATGATGATTTAGGGGATGATGATTTGTTAGATCCTGTTAGCCCAAGGTATACAGAGAATATGGCTGCACTAGTGAATCAAAATGTAAATAAAAATTGTCCCTTTAGGGTGAGGCAGGATCGACAACCGATATAGTTTGATCTGAATGATGATGAAGATAGAATAGATGGAGCAGGTACAGTTGGAGATATCATTCCTCCATCTCTAGAACCTAGAGATAAATTTAATATTACCAGTATGATGATTCAACTCCTTTTTCTTAAGGGGTTGTTCGGTGGTCTTCCCGAAGATGATTCAAACATGCACATGGTTGAGTTTAAAGAAGAAGCTAGTGAATTTTCCAAACCACAAAATCACTAGGCAGAACTTTCTTAAGATATTCTATAGAGCCTTGAATATAAATACCAATGCTATAGTAGATACTATTATAGGTAGAGCTTTCATGAGTCTTTAAGAGGATCAGGCTTCAGAAATCTTTGATCGGATTACCAAAACCAAGGGACGGGGTTTTTACCCAAGGGTTAAGGGTTTAATAAATATACTTAGAATATAAGGTAAGGGAATAAAGGTTGGAACTACTATAGAGATAGGTATAGGGATAAAAGTAAAGAGCGTGATGGTGACTAGAGGAGAAAGGATGATTACAAGTAGAAGAGTGGTCTTTATATTCTACTGAGGAATCATGATGCTAAGTTTTAAAGATTGAGATTGGAGGAATTGCTTTCCTAGATTGTGAAGGGTTCAGAGCCAAGAGAGTTTCCTTAAGTAGATTAAGGCAAGTATATCAGGGTTGAGCCAAAACGTAGAGTTGCATGTCACTATAAATAAGCAACTTGAGTTGTAGTATGGGCAGATGTTGGTTATATTGAAGCAATATCAATAGGTAATATTCCTTGAAATATCATTCAAAATTCAAAGAATGACTATTATTGCCTTGCTATCACCACTAAAAGTGGTAAGGTTACTATTGATCCACCTATACTTGTGGTTGATAAAGTGAGAATTGATACTATGCATGTTGATGAGGCACCCAAAACTAGATCTAAGAAATTTGACTAATGGTTGTGTCTCAAAAGTATGAAATTTTAGAGAAACAAGCTAATGATGGTAAGGAGAATTGTAAGAAGGCCGCATCAATACTGAAGCCTATTCCACAACCTCCCTCCACCTTTTCCTAAAAGATTGAAAAAAGAAAGTTAAAGAAGAGAAATATATGTCAATGTTGAAGGAATTGTCTGCGAATATCCTTATATTGGAAGCTTTAGAGAAAATTCCTAGTTATGCAAAGTTTATTAAGGATTTTATGACCAAAAAGTGGATGAGAAGTTTTGAGCCCACTGATAACATGCACCACTATAGTGCTATTGCTTTCGATCTTTAGTTAAGCAAAAAAGGATCCCAAAGCTTTTGCTATACCTTGAAATATTGGTCCTTTAATTTTTTATGATTATTAAATAATCTAGGAGCTAACATTAATCTAATGCTAATAGTTGTATACAAAAAGTTGGGGTTAGGGTCTCCTAAGTCGGCCTTTATGAGACTATTGATGGCTGGTCACACTAAGAAGAAATTGGTTGGTATAATATGTGATATTTTGGTGAAGGTGTCTTCTTTCATATTTCCTGTTGACTTTTTGAATCAGAATTGTGACGTTTATTTTGATGTCACTATCATCTTAGGAAAGGCCAATCCCGACCACGAGTAGGGCATTGGTTGACAAAGAGATAGAATAGATGTAATTTAGACTTATGATGAACAAGTCACTTTCAATATGTGTCAGTCAATGAGGTAGCCAAAATATATGCGGGTAGTATTTGTGATAGGCAATATACATGAAGATATATTGGTTGCTCCCATTAAGGAGAGACTTGGTGTCGAGGAACTGTCGGCAGTGATCATGAATTTTGATAGCAACCACACTGATGAGTATGATGGGATGGTAAGTGCACTTGTTTGTAGAGCACTCAACCCTGTATAGAAAAATTACATGGTTACTAAACACGTATTGCTTGGTAGTGTGTGATATTAAAAAGTCCCAGTCATATTTGATTGGTACCAAAGTCATTGTGCACACTAACCATGCTGCTATTAGGTATCTTATGGTGAAGAAGTATGCTAAGACTAGGTTGATTTGATGGGTACTACTGCTACAAGAATTTTACTTTGAGGTAAGGGATCAAAAAGGCACTGAAAATTAGATTGCCGACCATCTATCCCGCCAAGAAAAGGAGGCTACGCTTAAAATTCAGGATAAGATTGAGATTGATTACACTTTTCTAGATCCGACATGTTTAGGTCATATTTTGTTTTTGTTTTATTTTGTGTTTGTTTGACAGAGATAAAAAAAGTACCTAAGGCAGTTGATGTATTTTGTTTTGATGTGTTATAAGAATAATACCCCTTTGAAAAAATTATTTTTCAATTGTGTTATGTAAATATATATATATATATATATATATATATATATATATATATATATGACTATTGTGAATCTTGTTATGACATTAAGATTAAGGACATAATAATCATAGCTAGCATTTGTATGAATTAGATAGGTAGTAGCTTATGATGCAGCCTTGTGCCATGTATGTGTGAGATGCATACATTGTTCCCTTTGTATGTTGAATCCAAAACTTGCGTAATTAGTCTTGCCTAGGTTATATGATAGTCAGTTAGGAAAGGATCATAGGTTGTTCTTGATTGAGTCCACTTTTAGACTAATAACCATCCAAATATGAATAAGTATCCCTTGATCCCTATTTTGAGCCTGTATAGACTGGTTTTCTTGTTTTAACCATTCACCTTCCCATTTTAATTACAATGAACCTATTTTGGCTCTGGTCTTACTTAGGCATTTTGCACCTCAACTTAAGCAAATTGCCTAAGTTGGGAGTTGCTACATAGAGGTCCGTGATTAGAAGTGGGTATAAAGAAGGGTGTAAATAAAAGAAAATAAAGTAGCGCTAAGTGTAGTAGAAAAAATAAAAGAAAAAGAGAATATATATATGTATATATATATATATAATTTATAGATTTGAAAAATAAAAACAAAGAATAAAAGAGATTGCATCTAGTTTGAATAAGAAATAAAATAACAAACTGGAGAAACAAGGGCAGAATAAAAGAAAAGTTGGTTGATAAGTGGACCCCTAAAGTAATTGTAGTGCCAAGGAGACTTAGACACTAAATTCGCAAATGTACCATATCAACCCCAAGCCTACGTTACAAGTCGAGTAAATTCCTATAGTGATCCTAACCCGACAATCTAAAAACTTAGATAAAGAAAAGAAGTGCAAGCCTATGGTATTCTACGCATATTATTGGAACTTTCTTTGAGAGTGTGAGTGTGTTGTTATCATCCCAGGATTAACATGTATTATTCTACTGACTGAGTGGGACTTTTTTGTTGTGAGTGTGTGTGGGTTATGTTGCTAGCTGCTTATTTGTTTGGGTAGTGTAATTTGTACATATGCTTGATTACAGTGTTGCTAATGTAACACCAAAGATTGATTCTCTTATGTCACATTGTTGGACTGTATTAATTCACACATCTGGTTTTGAAAAGTTAAAATAGAAGTGGGTTGATGTTTTTGAGTTGAATTTAAGATTGACTATCATAACTATCTTACGTTTACCTTGGTTAAGCATTGTTGTTTTGTTTTGAAGTGTTTAGGTTGCCTGAGGACATGCAAATGTTCTAAGTTCAGGGTTTTTATTTTCCATGGATTCATGGCACTCTCGATGTTGAAAACTGGAGAATATGAAAGTACTTAGGTTTGTTTTGGTAGATATGATGTTTTTTTGTGTTTATTTTTTAGGGAAATAGGTTTTGGAGCATAACATGAATAAAAAAAGTTAAGATCTATAGAAAAGACTACCTATGAGGCTACCTACATGGAATAGGTAGCATCTATGTGGTATAGATAGGTGTTACTTGTTTCATAGATCGAACTTCAGAGAATCAAAAGTTGAAGATTTTTTTACTATCACCTACGAAGGGTCACCTACGACCCGTAGGTACCACCTATGTCACCATGGGTACCATCATAAGTATAAAAAATAGAAGTTTAGAGAAGCTGTAGAATTGAGAATTTTATATCACCTATGACGGGCTCCTACGGACCATATATGGCATCATATGTGACCATCGACCCAAGTTTCCTGAATTTGGTTTTGATTTTTAGGGTTTTTATGTAATCTATAAATACTCTTATGATGTTTTTGAGTCATTTTATGCCTTTTTATGCACTCATGCTATTCACAAACATATATTTGATTACAAGATTGACTTTTGATCTTGGAATCTCTTTGTTCTTAGTTTTTGGTTGATTAATTGATTTGAGATTTTGGGTTTTAATCTTAATTCTTGTAAGATTACTTTGATGCCTTATTTATTGAATTTCTTGGATTATTTTGCAACTATGAGTGGTTAACTCTGTTTGCTAGGGTTTTGGGAACCCTGGAAAAATAACTAAGTATGGTAAGTGTGAGGTTCTTCTAAATCATTGTTTGCACTTGCATTGTGATCTTCTCTAGTTTTATTGCCTACTTAGTGGTGGATGATAATGCCCAACTTACACCATTGTTGTAGTGCAAGGTGGTCGTTGTCATTCTAACCCCAACAAAAGTTGGGGTCTTTTCCATAAAGAGTGTAAACTTGTTTTCAAATCCTATGTAGTTGTTCATAATTTCTTATCACCCACATCCATCTTTCAAGGATTATGTGGGATCAAAGTAAATTGGGTTTTTCACCTACAGTTCATATTTCAACCATCGAGTAATAGCAAAACCCAACATCAATAGTTAATAATTTAGATTGACAATATAACACCCTGGGCTTTTGGCCCATAGAAAATTTCCTAGATTTCTAGTCTTTGGAAATGATACGACTAGGGGAAACAACTCAAACCTTGGGATATGAGTGGTATGGGTTAGTCGTATGTTGACTAGTGTTAGTTGGTGGGTAGGTTGGGTTACTAGAACGGGTATGATTTGTTTTGTACAAGTCATCTCGATGGATATAGATTGGTTGGTTACTTCACTTAGTCTTAGATTTAGTAAATTAGGTTGGATTTGAGTATGAGTGGCTCACCATGAGTCGTAAGCAGGGTACAAGTCCTACCAAGGACTCTTTTGGTGGGCACTGTTCAATCATATTTATATTTATTCTCCTAGGGGTATGGACCATGGGTACTATTCGTATACATGGATACGACATGTTTTTGGGTAAGACGTACGTTGGATAGTGTTGGGTCTAAGAAATATTTCCTTGGGTATGAGTGGTGGGTACCACTCATATTGGATGATACAACTAGTATGGATTGTCGTATCCCTCTAACAGGATTTTAGTATAGTTGAGGGTAATATGTTAGAATGACCCGATTTACTGAACGGGAATGCTACATGATTCTCATGACCCCGAAGGACCATAAGTGAACCCATGACTGATATCTGTACCTGTATACTACATAAGATAACATAATAATGCGGAAACATGTACTGAAAAGCCATAAGGTTTGATCATGAACATAACTGAATAACGTAACATCTGTGTGGGGTAATAGAATACCCAAAACAAAACTGAAGTCTAAAACGTGATAGTCTATATTTAGCTTGCATCTATTATGGAAACCTCTACTATCTGAAGAATCTGAATAAGGAGTTGATGGAACATGTCCTCAACTAACTCCAACTAATAACTTATTAATGATATAGTGGAGAAATAATTATTTCATCGAAGGATAACGACACTTCTATTCTGATTGCCGATACTGGAATCTACTGCTGATCTGAAGCTTGTGTCTCTGAACCTATGGTGTAACATAAAAAGAAAGCACCATAGCGCGAATGCGTTAGTACATATGGACCGAGTGTACATGTGAGGTAGGCTATATGCAATGGTTCACATGCGTGAATAATGTTAACTGACTATCTAACATGAACCTGAGAATATATGCATAAATATGTAACTGTAACTGACAACGTAATTTTGTGATTTCTGAGTTTGTATACTGATAACGTGACATGATAGTAACTGATATGACTGATAACATGAAGGACTATATCTAAATAATGCTGATAACATGGGTGACTGTATCTGAGTATAACTGATAATGCGGGTGACTATAGCTGACAGTTCTGAATCTGATGGAGCTATCTGAGTTCCGTACTGTATCTAAAAATCCTAAAATCTGAAGAACTATCTGAATTTTATTACTGAGATTGATTGATTGTATCTGACAGTCTTGATTCTTTAACATGAAACTGTAGGAAATAGTATCTAACCAACATACCCTAAAGGTGCTATAATAGCTGAGCTGGGGACCAATATATGCCCTGATTGGAAGGGTGTCAATACCGCGCCACTGGTAAGAACAATATGTGAGTAACCCTCATGTAACAGGTAACTCTAACAAAAATGGTGGGAGCCCTCACATAATAGGTTAAGCCCCCTCATCTACCCTCATATAGCAGGCTATGATGTCTCAACCTATGCTGGCTACATAGTTCTGGAACGCAAGGATTGCTTCTAGGAATCACACCCTCGTATAATAGATGAGTCCCCATCCTTGGGTTCACTCGGTGCTAATTCCTACTTCCATCTGAATGGACACTGAACATGATTTACTGAACTAAATTGAGCATGGACTGAGTTACTGAATTTCCATGGCTGATATAATACTACTAATATCTGACAATTGACTGAGTCATGAGATCATGGAGATTTTTTCCTGAGTCATAAGACTATCTGAAGTCTAAGAGTTTACAGCTTGACTGAGAGTATCGTGAAAACATGACATGGATCTAAGCATACAACTAATGTTTCGAGTACAAGTACCCCAGGACTCGATATAAGGAAACTGACATAGCATGATTTACTTGAAGACTTGACTAACATCATAATACATACTACATTCATAAGAGCCTTTCATCAAACATGTAATAGGCATAAACTTGTACATACATGGGAATTTCATGATATCATGCTAGTTAGACACTTTTCCTTCACCTATGCATTTAATCAAACATATTGTAGGCATAGTACATGTAAAGCACATTATACAATAATTAAACATCATGCTTCAATTCAAATTCCACCACACAAGGTTTTAGTCATGAGATTTCGTAAATCTTTATCTATACTAATCAACCCACATGGAATTTATCATCAAATCATGGAATAGAAATCAATTCCTCATTTATCAACATGAAAGAGAACATACAAAGCATGAAAACATAAAGAAAATCCATAACTTGTAGTTAAAAAGGATTCTTGGACTTCATGGATGAAAGGAGCCCATGAATGAACACGATGCATACCTTAGTTCGTGATTCGTGAAGGTTGATGGTGAAACCTTCTTGAAATTGTACCTTCTATGAAAACCCTAGCTTGAGTTCTTGAGAGTGTTTGAGAAAAACATCAATATTTTTGATGAATAAGGGCTAAATCCCGTGTTTGGAAGCTTATATAGGGGGGCCAAATTGACCCTTTCAACCCAGGACATGTAATTTAAATTTTTAGTAAAATTTCCCGAATTGGGCCCTTGGCGCGACGCGGCGTTATCACGCCGTGTCATTGGAATTTGATAATTGGGAAACTGCACGGTGGCGCGATGCGGAGCTATCACTTTGCCACCTTGTCTACGATCTAGAAGTTTGGAGCGACGCGCCAGTATCGCGAAGCAACACTGGAATTTGACAATTGCCAATTGAGCTATCTCTGTGACGCGCTGAAGGCTTAGGTCAAACACTGTCTCACTAAAAAGGCTCTAACTCTTCGCTCGTATGTTGGATTTGGGTGAATTATATATCTATGGAAATCTTATTCAATTTTCCATGTGATAGGAAGTGAAAATTGTGAAAATAATACATGTATAATAATGAATTCTTATTTCAGAGCAAGTTCTAACATCCTTGAGATGATTTTCAAGCTAAGAAAAAGCACGGGTATTACAATATCTCCCCCTTGAGAACATTCATCCTCAAATAAGATTGACTGAGAGGGGAAGCAATGAGCTGAACATGGATAACTGGAATATGTTCTCATGATAGACATAACTGATAAGCTGAACATAACATACTAAACATGCATATCTGATGCATGCGTAACTGATTCATAAATGCATAACTGAAAGTTCTGAAGAACTAAGTTTTCTTACAATGAGAATGCATGTCTGATGCATAACTATATAACTAATCTAATACATGGATGCATGACAGAATATGTGGTGGTACTTGATACCATGATCATCATGGGAAAATGAGCATGAGACTGAATACTAAGTTAGTGATGCACACTAATCATGAAACTGAGTAAGCTTAAGGAGAACTATTACCTTAAGCTTGATCTTAGTTGGTGGGGAAGAGGTGAGGGTACTTGGTACTTATATCTGCTTCTGCTTCCCAAGTAGCTCCCTCGATGGACTGATTTCTCCAAAGAAATATAACTAGAGGGACTTCTTTGTTCCTTAATCTATGAGTCTGATAGTCTAAGATTTCAACTGGAATCTCTTTATACGAGAGGCTGTTCTGAACATCTATGCTTTGAATTGGGACTACAACTGATGGGTCACCTATGCACTTCTTGAGTAAAGAGACATGGAAGACTGGATGAACTGAGGCTAGATCTAAAGGCAATTTGAGCTCATAGGCTACCTTGCCAAATCGACTGAGAATCTTAAAGGGACTGACATATCGGGGACTAAATTTTACCTTCTTGCCGAATCTCTTCACTCCCTTCATAGGATAGATATTGAGGTAGAAATAGTCACCAATCTCAAACTCGAGATCCTTTCTACGAATATCTACATAAGAATTCTGTCGGCTCTGAGCAGCCCGGAGTCTTTCTCTAATTAACTGAACTTTCTCTAGGACGTCGAATACTAAGTCAGGGCCTATGAATGAGGCCTCACTAACTTCAACCCAACCAATTAGAGATCTATATCTCCTACCATAGAGAGCTTCAAATAGAGCCATATGAATATTGGAATGATAGCTATTGTTGTATGGAAACTCAATCAAAGGCAAGTGGTCATCCCTACTTTCCTTGAAATCAATTGCACACGCCCTTAGCATATCTTCTAAAGTCTGAATGGTCCTTTCTACTTGACTATCTGTCTGAGGATAGAAGATTGTACTGAGATGAATTTGGGTACTAGGACCCTTTTGGAATGCTTTCCAGAAATGAGAGGTGAATTGGGTACCTTTTTTTGAGATAATAGACAATGGAACACCGTGTAATCTGACCAGCTCCTTGATATAGAGCTTGGTGTAATCCTCGACTGAATAAGAGGTATGAAATGGAAAGAAAGATATGATTTGGTTATTCTATGTACAACGACCCAGACTGAATTATGTTGACGACGAGTTTGAGGCAAACCCGTCACGAAGTCCATGTTCACAACTTCCCACTTCCAAGTAGGAATACTGAACTCCTGTATAGGACCACTAGGCTTCTGATGCTCTATCTTAACTTGCTGACATGTAGAACACTTAGCCAAAAATTTTTCAACATCTCTTTTCATCCCACTCCACCAATAGATTTCCCACAAGTCGCGGTACATATTAGTACCCCTCGATGAATAGAGTAACGCGCACCATGCGCTTCTGCAAAAATTCGATGCCCTATGTCATCTACACCAGGAACACAGAGACGACCCTGAAAACAAAGGATACGATCTTCTCCTTGGGAGAAAACCTCTATTTTCTAATTCTGAACTGACTCTTTTAGCTTGACAAGGCTAGGATCCTTGTCTTGCTTTTCTTTCATATCAGAAACTAGAGATGATTTAGAACTACTCTGAACATATACACCCCCCTCTGAAGAGTTGACTAAGTGAACACCTAGTCTAGAAAGCTGGGGGACTTCCTAGACTAAATTCTTCTTATTATCATCAACATGAGAAATACTACCCATGGACAGTCTACTGAGAGCGTCGGCTACTACAGTGGCCTTGCCCGAATGATAGATGACACTCATGTCATAATCTTTCAAGAGCTCTAACCACTTTCTCTAATGAAGATTGAGAACTTTTTGAGAAAAGACATACTAAAGGCTTTTATAATATATGAAAACATCCACATGAACTCCGTAGAGATAATGCCTCCAAATCTTTAAGGCAAATACTATGGTAGCTAACTCAAGGTCATGAGTAGGATAATTCTTCACATGGGGTTTAAGTTGTCTAGAGGCGTAGGTTATGACCTTACCATGCTGAATGAGGACACAACCTAAACCTACTATAGATGCATCACAATAAACTACAAAACTATCTGAACCATCTAGTAATGCTAGAATAGGAGCTGAGGTAAGTCGAGTCTTTAATTCTTGAAAACTCTTCTCGCATGGATCTGACCACTGAAACTTGACTTTCTTTTGAGTCAATCTGGACATAGGGGTTGCAATAGAAGTAATAGGACTATATAATAATAATGTTGACAACATGGGTGACTATATCTGAGTATAACTGATAACGTGGGTAAGTATAGCTGACAGTCCTGAATTTGATAGAACTATCTGAGTTTCGTACAGTATTTGAGTTGACTGTATCTGAAAGTCCTGAAATCTGAAGAACTATCTGAGTTCTATTACTGAGACTGATTGACTGTATCTGACAGTCCTAATTTTGTAACATAAAACTGTGGGAAATAATATCTAACCGACATGCCCCAAAGGTGCTATAATAGCTGAGCTGGGGTCTAATCTATGCCCTGATTGGAACGGTGTCAATATCGCGCCACTAGTAAGGACAACATATAAGTAACCCTCATATAATATGTGAATCTAACGAGAATGGTGAGAACCCTCACATAACAGGTTAAGCCCCTTCATCTACTCTCATATAGCAGGATATGATATCTCAACCTATACTGGCTACATAGTTCTGGAATGCAAGGATTGCTTCTGGGAATCACACCCTCGTATAACAGGTGAGTCCCCATCCTTGGTTTCACTAGGTGATAATTACTACTCCCATCTGAATGGACACTGAACATGATTTACTGAAATGAACTGAGCATTGACTAAGCTACTGAATTTCTGTGGCTGATAGAATACTACTGATATCTTACAACTGACTGAGTCATGAGATCATGGAGATTTTTTCCTGAGTCATAAGACTATCTGAAGTCTAAGAGTTCATAGCTTGACTGAGAGTATCGTGAAAACATGACATGGCTCTAGGCATACAATTAATGTTTCGGGTACAAGTACCCCCAGGACTCGATAGAAGGAAACTGACATAGCATGATTTACTTGAATACTTAACTAACATCATAATACATACTATATTCATAGAAGCCTTTCATCAAACATGTAGTAGGCATAAACTTGTACATTCATGGGGATTTCATGATATCATTCTAGTTAGACAATTTTCCTTCATCTAGGCATTTAATCAAACATATTGTACGCATAGTACATGTAAAGCATATTATACAACAATTAAACATCATGCTTCAATTCCAATTCCATCATACAAGGTTTTAGTCATGATATTTCATAAATCTTTATCTATACTAATCAACTCACATAGAATTTATCATCAAATCATGGAATAGAAATCAATTCCTTATCTGTCAATATGAAAGAGAACATACAAAGCATGAAAACATGAAGAAAATACATAACTTATAGTTTAAAAGGATTCATGGACTTCAGGGATGAAAGAATCCCATGAATGAACACTATGCATACCTTAGTTCGTGATTCGTGAAGATTGATGGTGAAAGCTTCTTAAAATTGAACCTTCTTTGAAAACCCTAGCTTGAGTTCTTGAGAGTATTTGATAAAAACATCAATATTTTAGATGAATAAGGGCTAAATCCTATGTTTGGAAGCTTATATAGGGGAGGAAAATTGATCCTTTTAACTCTAGACATGTAATTTAAATTTTCAGTAAAATTTTCCAAATTGGGCCCTTGGCATGATGCGGCGTTATCGCGCCGTGTCACTGGAATTTGACAATTGGGAAACTGTATGGTGGTGCGACGCATAGCTATTATGTTGCCACCTTGTCTATGATCTGGAAGTTTGGTGCGATGTGCCAGTTTATGGAGTAACACTGGAATTTGACAATTGCCATTTGAGCTATCTCCGCGACGCGCTGAAGGCTCAGGTCAAACACTGTCGCACTAAAAAGGTTCTAACTCTTTGCCCGGGTGTCAGATTTGGGCAAATTATATATTGATGTAAAACTTATTCAATTTCCCACGTCTAAGAAAGTGAAAATTATAGAAATACCACGTGTATAAGAATGAATTCTTATTTCAAAACAAGTTCTAATATCCTTGAGATGATTTTTGAACTAAGAAAAAGCACGGGTATTACATCTGTATATTTCCCCACTTAACATATTAAGGCCCCACCACTTACATTACTATTGGAAGATTAATGCCCTATTATTCAATTCATTAACACTTAAAAAGCACTCTCTAATCCTCTCTAAAGTTCTTAGGCAAAGGAAGCCAGGGTTCATCTTAAGGATTAATTTTTGGGCTTGTGTTGGTGAATTATCTCTATTATCTTCTCAATTAAGGCATGTAATATTCCCTCATTGTTACTTCCAACTAAAAACATTGTTTGATTCAATCTTTTCATCTAACGGTTTATTGAATGGTTTTGGGGTTTTGTTTATAAATGTTTGATTATGGTTTTTCCATGTTTTACTTATGTTATTACATACTTAAATGGTGATTTTGGATAATTGGTTGTATGGGAATGGACATATAGTAATTGGTTTCGGTTTTCGAAATAGTATGCCCCTAAAATGTTTGATAATATGCCTATGATAATGCTTTTACTATATTATTGGATTTTTAATGGAAATATTGCATGTCATGGTTTGGCAATGGAACCCTAAATTGTTTAAATGGTATGGAATGACCGAATTGAATGATTTGGTGGTCATGGTTATAGTTAATTGAATATTCTTGTAGGGTACAATGGAATCCCCCAAGTAAACATGTTAGTAAACATCCTTGTGGGGTACAATGGAATTAACCAAGCAAATATTTTAGTAAACATACTTGTGGGATACAATGGAATCACCCAAGCAAACATAATGGAACACTTGTGGGGTAGATGGGCTTCCCCAAGTTAACTTGGCAAACGGGTACATAAGAATCCCTTTACCTTAAAATGTTTGGCTAAGGATAATACTTGCAAATTATAGTCGGTATGACGATACCACTATTAATATATTTGGTTAATAAAAAGTAAAATAATGAATTAACTGGTCAGAAATGGTTTTAGTTGGGTGATAATGGCGGGGTGTGATAGCTAACCATGAAGGTAAGAGTCCAACGGATGAATACTAAAAACTCATGTTTGCCGATATGAGGGGTAGGTCATGGAGACATATATGACACTATGAGGTATATTGGAATCATCTAAGTTCATTGTATATATGTATCATCGATGGTGAAGGGTACTTGGGAATCCCTTACTCTTATGGTATCTCCGGTTCGTGCGGCTACATGTATCAGGGCCCATTCAGGGGGTTACACTAGACCCATATAGCTCATGGAAGGTTAAGAATAGTTAATCTACACATACAAATGTTCATGGTTTCAAATACATATTAAACCTTATTCCCTTTCCCAGTATGGTTGTGTATATATATGTATATATAGTTTATATGCATATGGTTGGTTTACTTAGTTTTATTGGATGGCATTATTTTATCCTTATTTGAATTCATGCTAGCATTCACCTGCTAACCCATCTTTGGATAGCTGTATCCCCCCGTGATGCAAGAACTGACTGTTTTACTCCTTCTACTTAGTGATCAGACTTCAGGATCAGCTATTGGATTGAAGTGGTGATCTTTCATCTTTTTGGAAGGCTCTATTTCATGGATGATATTTTATACTTTGGTTTATTTATGGATATTGGTTTTGGCTGTGGTTGGGGGCATGTCCCAACAAAATTTTTGTATTTTTTTGGTCAGAGGCATTTGTGAAACTGCTATGGGTTGGTATAGGCAGGATCGGTATTGGTGTGAACCTTTGTATTAGGGCTAAAACTGTAGGACCAAATTTTGCACTATTCTATTCTCTTTTATTTTGGGATTATATATAATTATTATGGAGCTCATATGGTAATGGTTCTGGATTATGGTTTGGTTTGGTATTGGTTATCGATTAGGTATTAGATAGTTGGACTCATTTGGGTAGTCATGGATATAGACCTGGCCAAGAGTCTTTTATTATGGAATCACACTATCTTCTTATATGTTAGGAATTCATCCGACTCAGGATATGCTTTGGTCGGTTGGGTTGGGTAACGGGGGTGGTGTCAAGTCCTGGTTAGACTTGGGATCCTCAATATGACAAGGCCCAGTTTTGGGTCATATCAAAGTTGTGTCTAGTAGATTTTATTTTAGGGTGTTTAGTGCGCCACACTCATAAGTCTAGAAATTTCCTCTAATCCTTTTTTGTTCACTTTTCTGATCATACCTCAATGATCTGGAACACAAAAAAATTCTTTTATCCCATTTGGGGATGGTGATGATGGGGTATCCTCTATATCTAGAGTTTGCATTGGATCCTAGGGTCCTATCCTTGATTGTTCTAGAGATCCCCTTATTTCTACTAGTCCTTTTCAGGGTGAGGTGACAAATACAAAATTTTTTATCAATTCATACTATTGTTCAGTTGGTTACTGCTCAGTATGAGTGGGATGCATCTGGTGTTTTATCTATAAGATGAATTTTTATACTCGGTATGGGCACTTTGAATTCTTGGTGATGTCATTTGGATTGACTAATGCCCCGACGACATTTATGGACTTGATGAACAGGGTTTTCAGGCAGTTCTTGGATCTTTTTGTCATTGTGTTTATTTATGACATTCTGGTTTATTCCAAAAGTGAGGTGGATCATGATAATCACCTTCGTGTGGTGTTACAGACCTTAAAGGAACAATAATTGTATTCCAAGTTCTCTATATGCAAATTTTGGTTGAACGTCCTGACTTTTGTTGGTTACATTATTTGTAGTGAGGGGATTATTGTGGATCCTCAAAAGGTTGTGGTAGTTAAAAGGTGTCCTAGACCCACGACTCCAACCGACATTCGGAATTTCTTGGGTTTGGTTGGGTATTATAGGCAGTTTGTGAAAAGCTTTTCGACGATAGGTGCTTCTTTAGCCAAATTGACTCAGAAGAAGGTAAGGTTCTCTTGGTCAGATACATGTGTAGGGAGTTTCAAGAAGCTTAAGGATATACTAACTTCAGTTTCGATTTTGACAATGCCTGGAGGTAATGAGGGGTTTATGGTTTATTATGATTCATCTCGGGTGGGACTTGGTTGTGTGTTGATGCAACATGAGAAGGTGGTTGCCTATGCTTTTAGGCAATTGAAGGTGCATGAGAGGGACTATCCTACTCATTATTTAGAGCTTTTGGCTGTGTCTTTTTCTTTAATAATCTGGAGGCATTATTTATATGGAGTGTACGTGGATATCTTTTCTAATCAAAAAAGTCTACAGTAATTATTCACTCAAAAGAAACTAAATCTCAAGTAGAAAATATGGTGGGAGCTTCTCAAGGACTATGATATGAGTCTTCACTACCACACAGGTAAAGCTAACGTGGTTGCTGATGCTCTTAGCTAGTTATCCATGGGGAGTTTGGCTTATG
This sequence comes from Capsicum annuum, assembly GCF_002878395.1. NCBI lineage: Eukaryota > Viridiplantae > Streptophyta > Magnoliopsida > Solanales > Solanaceae > Capsicum > Capsicum annuum. The sequence goes on along the minus strand of NW_025833151.1, from coordinate 1,577,519 downwards.
TGTAGAAAGGAATGCGGGAATTGGTGAAGGATATTCACCACTTGGTCAATCTTACAGTTCATCTCTTGGACTCCAAGGATAATGGGAATAGTACATGAAGTGTTTAGGTCATCTCTTGGTGCAAAGATCAAGGAGAAGTAAGTGCTGGATCTAGTCTTGATGAAAAATAAGAGTGATGTTGATGGGAAAAAGGTAATGGTATTTGAGATTGGTAGTGATGGTACTTTATGGCACCTAGGGAGATTGTGTGTTCTTGACGTCGATGATTTTCAACAAAGGATCTTAGTTGAGGTGCATGAATCGTGCTATATTCTTCATCCCGATTCGACAATAATGTATCATGATCTCAAGGAGTGTATTGGTGGAATCATATGAAAAGGGATGTGGCTGATTTTATAGCCAAATGCATAGTGTTTCTAGAAGTTAAAGTTGAGCACATGAGGCCTGGTGGGTTGTATTAAGAAACTAATTTTCCTGAATGGAAATAGGAGGTAATCGATATGGATTTTGTTATCGGTCTTCCTCGATCTCGGAACCTATTAGATTTGATTTGTGTTATTATGGATGAGATGACAAAGTATGCTCACTTCTTGCAAGTGAGGATAAACTTTTCAGCTGAGGACTATGCAAAGTTGCATCTTCTAGAGATAGTGAAGCTGCATGGGGTACTAGTTTCAATTATCTCTGATTGTAGTACACAATTTTCATCTTATTTCTAGAGGTCTTTTCATAAAGTATTGGTGACTAAGGTTAGTCTGAGTACTGCTTTTCATACTCAAATGGATGGGCAAGCAGAGAGGACTATTAAGATGTTGGAGGATATGCTTCAGGCATGCGTGATTCATTATCATGGCAATTGGGTTGAGCATCTACCTTTGGTAGAGTTTGCTTACAGCAATAGTTACCATTTTAGTATTGAAATGCCCCCTTTTAAGGCATTGTATGGTAGGAGGTGTAGATCTCTTATTATTTGGTTTGAGCTTGGTGAGGCGGATACGTTTAGTCCGAATTTAGTTTATCAGGCTATGGAAAAGGTAAAGGTATTTCGATATAGGCTTAAGGCTACCCAAAGTCGCCAAAAGTCCTATGTGGATATACGACATAGAGATTTGGAGTTTGAGGTTGGGGATAGGGTGTTCCTAAGGGTATCTCCCATGGACGGAGTAATATGGTTTATTAAGAAGGGGAAGCTCAGTCCTCAGTTTGTTGGTCCTTATGCGGTATGGATATTCGTATCCCTCTAACGAGATTTTGGTGCAGTTTAAGTGGGGTAATATAGACATTTCCCCACTTAACCTTTTAAGGCTCCACGACTTATATCACTATTGGGAGGTTATTTGCCATTTTATTCTTTTTATTAACACTTAGAAAACACTCTTTAATCCTCTCTAAAGTTCTTGGGTAAAGGAATCTAGGGTTTCATCTTAAGGATAAATTTGAGGCTTGTGTTGGTGATTTCTCTCCATTATCTTCTCAATTTAGGCGTGTACTCTTCCCTAATTGTTAGTTCCAACTAAAAAACATGGTTTTATACAATATTTTCATGGCATGATTTGTTGAATAGTTTTGGAGTTTTCAAATATGTGTTGGGGTTTTGGTTATAAATGCTTGGATATGGTTTTCCCATGTTTTAATTATGTTATTACATACTTTAATGGTAGTTTTGGATAGTTGGTTGCATGGGAATGGTCATATGATAATTAGTTTTGGTTTTGGAAATACTATGCCCCCGACATGTTTGATAAAATGCTTATGATAATGCTTTTACTATATTATTGGTTTTTTAATTGAACTATTGCATGACATGATTTGGTAATGGAGCCTTAAATGGCTTAGATGGTTTGGAATGGTCGAATGGAATAATTTGGTGGTCATTGTTTTGGTTAATTGAACATTCTTGTGGGGTACAATGGAATCCCCCAAGTAAATATGTTAGTAAACATCCTTGTGAGGTACAATGGAATCCCCCAAGCAAACATAATGGAACACTTGTGGGGTACATGGGACTCCCCAAGTTAACTTAGTAAATGGGTAACACGGGAATCCCTTTATCTTAAAAGGTTTGACTAAGGACAATACTTGCAGGTTATAGTTGGTATGATGATACCACTATTAGTATCCTTGGTTAATAATAAATGGAATAATGGATTGGTTGGTTTAAAATGGTTTTAATTGGGCGATAATGGCGAGGTAAGATAGCTAACCGTGAAGGTGGGAGTCCAATGGATGAACACTAGAAACTCATGTTTTTCGACATGAGGGGCAGGTCATGGCAACCTTATATGATACTATGAGGTACACGGGAATCCTCTACGTACACTGTACATATGTATCATGTAGGGTAAAGTGTACTTGGGAATTGCTTACTCTTATGATATTTATATTTCGTGTGGATACTCGTATAAGGGCCTGTTCAAGGGGTTTGACTGGACCCATATAGCCCGTGAGTGGTTAAGGATGATTAAGATATCCATACCCAAGTTAATGGCTTCAAATTTATGTTAAACCCAGTTCCCTTTCCCGGCATGGTTATCTTTATATATGTATGGTTTGTATTCATATGATTGGTTTACTTGGTTTTACTGGATGGCATTATTTTATCCTTACCTTGAGTTCATTATAGCGTTCACCTGCTAACCCGTCTTCAGGAGGCTATATCTACACGCGATGCACTAATTAGGCGTTCTACTCCTCTTGCTTAGCGATCAGGCTTTAGGATCAACTATTGGATTGAAGTGGTGAGTTTCCATCTTTTGGGAAGGCTCTATTTCATAGATGTTATTTCATACTTTGGTTTATTTATTGATATTTGTTTTGGCTATAGTTGGGGGCATAACCCAATCAGATTTTAGTATTCTTTTGGTTAGAGGCTTTTGTGGAACTACTATAGGTTGGTATGGGCAGGATTGGTATTGGTGTCAACCTTGGTATTGGCATTGGTATTGGGGATAAAACCGTAGGTCTAAATTTCTCAATGTTCCATCCCCTTTTTTTTAGGATTATATATAATTATTATGGAATTCATATGTTTATGGTTATGGATTATGGTTTGGTTTGGTTTGGTATAAGTTATCGGTTGGGTATCAGACAGTTGGACTTGTTTGGGTGGTCACGGATATTGACCTGTCCCAGAGTCTTGGATTATGTATTAACGTTATCTTGTTATATGTTCTTAATTCTTCCAACTTATAATATACGTTATCGGTTGGGTTTGGTAACTTGGGTGGTCTCCAGTCTTGGTTGGACTTGGGATGCCCATTACGACAACTTTCATGTTTAGGTCATGTCAACCAATTAACATCCATACACACTAACACCCTATTCAAGCATAACCCCAAGAGAAATATTTAGTTACTCATTAAATTGAAGACAAGAGATATACCCAAGTTGGCATTCAATGCCTCAATTGAATATGCAAATCAAGAATAATCCTAACTTACACTTTCAAATTATAACAAAAAATATCTTGGAAATTTAATAATAATTGTTCTTTTCCAAAATTAGAGTGCTTTCTCTCTACTCAGAATTGAAAAATTAGTTCCAAGATACCCTAATTGTGCAAGGGTTTTGTCCTATTGAGAATTGGGTTCAGATGTGTGAATTTATGAAACTTCCCTCAGAAATTTAGCCGCTCCATCGGGATAGCGTGGATTCTTGTTGTGATCGCCATTGTTGATCCTAGTTGACCGACCGCGATCGCAATCCTTGAACCACAATCATGGTAATTTTGGGTTTCTTGATTCCTAACTCTTGCTCCTTTTTGTCCATTTTCCCTTCCTTTCAGCTTCATTTCCACTCACTTTAATCATAAGCCCTGCAAGACCACAAAAGTAGGAAATGAATGCATTCAAATGGAGAATTAGTCTCAATATTACAATTTAATCATTGTAATGTGCACAAATTTAGATGTTAATGAGTGGTAAATTCATCACTCATCAATACCCGTAACTTAAATCTTTGTTTGTCCTCAAGCAATGCTATTCCTTTCTTAATGAGACTACGCACTATAAGCCCATCCATATAATCAAATGATCACAGTGATTTCGAACTCAACTAGTACCAATAATTAGCCCTCAAACATGGGAAAAGCTATTCGAACAACTCTCCTCAAACTTAATCACGCTCTCAAGGGTGCAAAAGACTTTTAATAACAACCAAGAAACAACCACTAACCCTCCAGAAGTGACTCTCCATCAATAGTGACTCAGCTATACTCTTTCGCCTTATTTTTGGAAGATTGCAATTTAACCCACCTCAATTTGTCTACATGCCTCATCATGAAAGGAAATCCCACACACTAAAGTATCTGTTATGCAATAAGGGATTAAAGTTCAAGCACTTACTCTCATAAAGAATTTCTCACTACAAACAAGTATCATGCTATATACTTGCGCTTATTTTCAATAGCCACAAAATTAAAGACACTTGGTTTGAGATATCGAAGGACATTTCAAGCTTGTAATATAGGGTTGGGCAAGGTTAGGATACATATTTGGGATCAAAGTGACTACGCCCTACTTGAACTCCACAAAACACACTATTCAATTAATCTTTGGTTCATGGGCCACTGAATTTCTTTCCAACTCTCGCATGTGCCTACTTTTAATACCTTGATTCACCCATATTTTTAAAACATTTTCTTCTTATTTTTTTCTTTGTACAATTCATACAATTATTTCTTTTGTTGAATATTTTCTTTTTCTTATTCACTTGATCATATTGTTTAGATCTTAGGCACTCACTTAAAATCCCGTGGCACAAAGTTACCTCTTCCAAGATTCACCACCCCAACTTAGGATTTTAGCCTTAAGTTGCACTTTCAAGTTCAAGGAGGGTAGGGTTTAAAAGAGCGATAAAACTCAAATGACTCATGTCTTATAATTTGGTTTTCAAAAAAAGGTTTAAAGGCTTAAAGTGGGTAACTGGGATACAATCTATTTATGGGTGGGATTTTTAGGCTAAATTGAATTTCCATGTTCACAAAAAAGGCCTAAGATCATCTCACCAACCATTAGTAATCAAGATTAGCTAATGGGACAAGTTTTAGATGACATAAGTAAGCATGAGAGTTAAATGACTAAGATCACCAAATGTGGAATACAAACTATTCTAGGAGGCTTAATTGCGTGTCCTACTAGAGACAAAAGGCACTACCAACTAAAGATTTAAGAGTCATAAAAAGAGGAAAGTGTTATTACAAAATCATTCACGTTCATGCCCTTGATTTTCACAAAAAATTTTGGGACGAAGGGGTATGTTTTTTTTGCATTTTCACCGCAAAAGATTGGCTATTTTTAGCACCAAATAAAGCCATCATATCACATTTTGGCTCTCACAAGGGAAAACCATATGGCTATTTAGACTTCACCATAGGCATAAGGGCAATCCCAAATCTATAATGCCACAGGTACTCCAACTTCCCTTGGATTTATAGCTCAAAAACCCAAAAACATGATGATTTTCCATTAAGAATATCATCACTCAATTTATCATAAGGAAAGGATTATCCGACATCATTATTAAAATAGATAAATATCTAGGAATTAAAATAAATCTAAAGACAAAAACAAACAACTAATCCATGAAATATAGGTACCATCGGGGTGCTCAATTATTAAAACTAGAAATAAAAATATGATCATCCAAAAACAAAACATCCAAATAAATATCCAAATAATACAGACCAAGGTATCAAATCAAGAGAATACAGAGATGGTCACCCCCAACTAAGAGAATGTAGTGTCCTCATTACATAATCATGCAAACAAAAAAAGAGTTAAAGGTGCTCCTTGTAACCGCATCAAGAACTGTCATTGCTCTCGATCTCAACATCATCCTTAGAATCATTAGAGTCAGACCATATAGATGGTACCTCATTATCATAATCATCCCTGGAAGAAGAAAGTCTCTCTTTGGGTTTTAAGGTATTCCAAAGGCCTTTTACCCCTTTCCACATACGGGCGAATAACTTGTCTCTCCTCTCCCCTTCTCTCGTATCTTATTATGCAGCTCCTACAGTAATTGATGTGATCATTTCAATAAATAGTAGGCTCACTTGAGTCTAAAAATGATGTCCCCCTACTTCCTCTGGTCCTTAAGGTATTTTTCATAATCAGACTGAGCCACGTAGGAATAACGGGTGGTGGAATTCTCTCCTATCCCCTAAGATTTCTTAGACACAAGATCACTAATGGTCCAAATATGTCCCGAGATCTCCTAAAAAAGCCCAGCTGATGATAGTTTGTAATAATCTACATCATCCTCCATTGACTTTGATGTGTCAACCTTTCTCTTTTTGCTTTTTCCAAGAGCACCCTTTCCTTTAATCTTTAGTGGGAAAATAGAAATATTCGGGCTTACCCAATTATCCCTGGGGTGCACCTCAACTCCATCTCTCTTACATCGCGCAGTAATTAAGAAAGGAAACATGAGTAGAGAGCTGCCTATGTACTTGAAATGCCTAATGATTGAAAGTATAAGTTGTCCAACATTCAAGGGAATATTGTCTAATATGTATTCCACCATCCAAGATCTCATATCCAGGACATAGGTCATGTTGGTGCATGGAGAGACACGGTTGCAGATAATAGCCAACCAGATTTGAGGTTCATCTGTAAAGTCATGAAAAAATATCCCTATTTTCATTGTCTTCCACGAGACCTCTTTGCCTAGAGACAACTTGTCCACCAATAATTGGTTCATACTCCTTTACCTCAAACTATCCTGTATCCTCATTCGGCAGCTTATATAAATCATTAATTTTCTCTGCTCCGAAGTGAACCTCCTTCCCCCAAATTCTAACAACTGGGTCAGAGATAGATACTATTCTAAGGTTTGCTTAGAATTATCCTAACCCAATTCTAATTTTCTCTAAATAGTTCTGGAGTAAAGTACAACCACCCGGTGGCCACCAATCTTTTATAAAAGGCTAGGAGTTTCTCGGGAACCTATTCCAATGATACGTGTCGCTCAAGGAGTACCTTTGTCTTAGACAAATCTTCATAGAACAAGCTTTTGCACTTAGGGGACATAAAGTGAGTTTAGTCATATTCTCCCAACTTTAGCTTTGAAATCCTAAAAATAACACACCATTATTAATTATCAACATCTTCATGTGAAAACTATGCTATCATACTTAATTAAGCTAAAGGGATGGTGCCTTGTTAAATTTTGGGGTGAAAATGGAACAACAGAATTTTGGTCTTGGTGGATAAGCTGCTCTTAGATCCCACAATCGCAAACCACTAATCCACGATTGTGCTAACATGATCACGCTCTTATAACCGCGATCGCGTTATCTGAGGCGTGATGGACCAAACTGATCATGACCCAAAACTCCTTTTTTCAATGGTAATTTCCATTTCAAACTAAATAAGGGCACTAAGAACAGGCAATACAATCCCCAATCATTTAATAAAGCCCATAAAACACGAAAAACCTAACTAGGAATTTATTTGGGCATTTCATGAAACACTTGGTGTGCATATGCTATTTTCATCAATTTTAAATAATTTTTGGTACTCAAGACTTCCCCAATAATATAAAAAGTCATAATAGTAGACAACATATAAAAAAACTCAATTAAACTCAACATCAAGCGTCAAACCACACTTCTTAGGCCATTCATAGAACATGGGTCCTAAGGCCCACACACGAGCTTATAGAGTGAAATCAAAGAACATACTTAGTGATGAGATGCAAGGGATGGAATTTACAAGAGTTGATTTCAACAAAGGCAAGAATGGGTGTGATTTGAGAGTTATTGAGGTGGAAATATTGTCAAAGTTTTGGGTGATCGATATCATTTTGAAACCATATCGACCGCAATTATAGTCATATTCTGCGATTGCGGTGATACAACAATTGCGATTGTGATGGCGTGGGTACCATGATCGTGGTAACTAAGATTGTTTTTTTCTCCCCTATTTTTCAACTACTCATCCCAAAAATCCATTTCACTGAACTTTCCTTTACTCAACATCATTCAAATGCACCCTTTGAGCACCTAATTTGTGAGGATCAATCTTAATAAACAAAATCTACTCTAAGAATAAATGATTAAATGATACAATCCACTTTCATGGCATGATGGGTTGCCTCCTATCCACTGCCTAATTTAACATTGTGACACAATGTTCTTCAATCTTCAAGTTGGATCCTTGAGTGACCCATCATCCATCTCCGTGTCTACTACATCAATGATGAAAACCACTTGTAGTTCCATTCGATGTTTCTTGATTTTACATACCTAAAAAAAAACGTCATCATCTTGTACTCAAAATTTTATCTCCCCTTTCTTTTTATCAACAACTACTCTTTCAGTTGCTAGGAAGGGTCTCTTGAGAATAATAGGTATCTCTTGATCAATTTTATAATTAAGGACAACAAAGTTCATCAGGAGAATAAATCTATCAACTTTTACCAATACATCTTATAACACCCCAATCGGTTTCTTAATTGAGTGATCTGCCAACAATAATCTCATGGTGATTGGTGTAGGAGCACCCAACCAAAGATTTTGACACACTACATATGGCATCAAATTTATGCTAGAACCAAGATCACATAATGGCTTGTTAAATTTGTGATTCCTAATGGTGCACTGGATTGTAAAATCACTCGGCTCATCCTTTTTTTGGCCATGGCATTCGACATAATGACACTACAACTATGGGTCAGTTTAATAGTCTTACCATCCACATGCTTTCTCTTTTACATCAAGTCCTTCAATGACTTAGCATACCCTAGAATTTCTTGAAAAAACCCTAATAAAGGAATATAGATTGAGAGGTTTCTAATAAACTTCTTGAACTTGTCATTGTCATTCTTTTTCTTTAATATTTGAGAAAAATGGGGAGGAATTGTTACCGGGAGTTATGACGCACTTTGAGGCTAATCCCCCATTTTCTTATCACTAATAATCACCTTAGAAGTTTTATCCCTATCATTATTCTTTTCAACTACCCTTGGTTCTTCATCCCCTACTTTAAGAGACTTTGAAATATCATCACTTGGATTTTTGGATTTCTTTCTCTTTGCATTCATTTGATCATCAAGAGAATTTTCCTAAATTTTAACATTATGTGCACCAATATCTCCACCGCTTTGAGTGACTATTGCTAAGACATGAGCATTATTTTTGAGATTTGTCACTGTGTCACTCAAGAGGCATCCCTTAGGCCTAGCATCAAGTGATGTGGAGATTTTCCAAATTGAGTCTCGAATTTCTTGATTGAATCTGAGTGTGAGACAACCATTTGATTGATTTGAGAAAAGTCCCTTTTTAGTTTTTAGACCATCTAGTCTGTACCTTTCACTCGCATAAGGATTCTAACAAGCACATCTTTAGTTTCTAAATTTTTAGGGTCCACAATATTTGACTCCTTGATCTTTACATGGTCATGGGGGGCACATACTGTAATGACCCTTCAGGTTAATATCCGTATTCTTGCTTGGTTCCTCTGAAAGAGCTTCTCTATAGCCGTCCCAAGTCTTTGATGACTTCCAAAGACCATTAGTTTGGTTACATGTCGGTTCATTTGGGGTTTAGAACCCCTTTTCTCAATCTAAAGTCTTTGTTGGTCCTAATTGACCTCTAACCCAAAATTTTAGTAAACAGCCTCGTATGTAAAATCCAACTTCACCAATCCATCTAGAACATAAAAAACTATGGGTTTTCATATCTTATTTGTTTGAAATGAACCTCAAACGCATCCCAAGGCATTGGCCAAAGCTCAAAACTAAGTTCCAATCTTCAACGATGCATAGCATGAACCAAGTTGATGTGACTATGGCTAGGAAGGTGCGACCATAAGTCTATAACTGCAGTGACACGAGGGCCATAACCGCACCATCAAAGGGCTCGGTGGTCCATATTTAAGTGTTGACTTGCACGAATTTTGGCTACTTTGTGCCTCCCTCTTTACCTAGAAACCCTAATGGAGTATAAAACCTTCTAAGTATGTGTTGTTGGTTGTATTGGAGCTTAAAAAACTTATGTGATTGATTTTTTATACAATTTAAGGTAAGAATTCCTCTAATTTGGTATTGATTTCATTATTACTTAACTTAAAACCCCTAAATCATTGTGGGTCAATTATAGCTCCAAAATTTGGTCATTGACTCAAATTACTTAAGGGTTTTAACTTCCTAAAGATAGTTAGGCTATGGGTTGGTCTTGGAAACTCCTTTCCAAGGGTGAAACCCAATTGGGATTTTGGTGTCGATTTGAAACCCATATCACAATAGTGCTATAATGAGTATTGTTATTCTTGTAGTAATGCTTAGATTGTATTATTGATAGCATTGCTCGTGAAAGAGGAAGCTTTGTGGAAAGTAAAGAAAAAGGTCATTTGATTGTGAGTTGCTTAGATTCAAGGTAGGTTAGTCTTACCCGTAGAGTAGATTGGGCTTATTTGTAATGTAATTATTGATATCTTGCGAGATTGGGTTGGGAATTTAGACGATAGTTTATTAAATAGTGAACTTGGGATTTATTGATTGCTTTAGACTATTAATTGGTAAAGTATGATATTTGACCCTTAGTCTAGGACCTTGGTCATCTTATTTATGGTCTCATGACTAGTGTGAGAACGCTATCATTGTTCTATGAATACATGAATGGTATACTTCTCTATCCTTAGGTATTGACCTATATAATGCCTAGATAGGAGATGACCTTTGTGTTTGGTTGACTTAGAAAGGATTCTTGAAGAAATTTTTCCTATAGACCTAGAAAGGATTGGTAAGACCTTATGGCGAGGTATAGATGACTTAGACTATTTTCGGGTAAAAGCTACACTTGTGTTAGTAAAGCTTTGGCTTTCTTAGGGATTTAGAAGTGGGACTTGTCCTACGTTAAGGTTGAATTATGGGAATACTTAGTGACCTAAATATGAGGTAATTGTCTAAACTATTTGTACATTAGAGTTGTGATGGTTGAACTCGATTATCAGATTATCTTCTGATCATGATTTGAACAATCTTATTAAGTAATTATTATGCATGTCTTGTAAATACTCATGCTCTTTTTTATGCTCATATTACGTGTGAATCTTATTAGATAGGTAAAATAGCTAGTGTATCCTACGTCCCTACTTCCTTATATTGTGAACTTTTATGCAGGTTTGTTGGTTTTGCTATGCATGAAGATATATGTTGTTGTATCTAGAGGAATACATGATATTATGATGATGCCCGATTTGAGTTCGGAGGAAAATATGATATTATTATGATTCCCAGAGAAAAATATGATAATATTATGATGCCCAGTTCGAGTTTGATAAAAATGTGATATTATGATAATGCTTGATAAATCTGGAAGAGGTAAGAACATTAGATTCCATGTGTGTCAAATTTACTTATATGAATTGATATTTCTAATGTTAGGCTAAATGGAGCCAACTGCCTATGTGCTTGAGATATGAGGTCTCTCTTGCTATATTTCTATTCATTTCTTGTTCCAATTCTCTAAATGAGAGGTGTTACCCTTGTTGATGCTAAATTTCTAACTAAAGAAAATCTATCCCTAATATTGAGTTAAGACTTAGTGGTGTGAATAATCTTGCATAAAATCAAGGGCTAACCTAATATATATATCCTTTACTTGAATAAGAGGTTGTATTATGAAATCTTACCGAGTAAAATGGCTTATTGATAACTAGTTACTTCTAAACTATATGATTTCTATTTGGAGGCTTAAGTTTGTGACATGTTTAGTAATGATGGACCTAGTGTTGCATGATGGTTAGTTAAATTATCTTATATTATGTGAGGTTGAGATGGCTTAATTGATAACTCATGTCATGAAGATGCTAGCTAAGGAATAGCCTTAAGATAGATGAATAACCTATAATATGGATGGCTTGTAGTTTTCTCCAATTCGATGGCTAGTAATGATAAGACTTGTAATCTATCAATCCATGGAAGGATAACGATAAATTGTATTAAATTCACACAGTTTCTATCAATGAATTAAAGAATTAATGACTACATGTCTATTCTCTGATAATGTTGCCTTCTTTATGTTAAATTACAGTATGGGTATTTGAAAGTGGATTTCAGTAATGAGCTATGGCGGGATTGAGCTACCCACAGTTTTGGTCAATTGATGGAATAGTGGTGCTTTATTATATTATTAGTTATATTCTTTTGGTGCACTCTCCAGTGGTATTGGACGTCATGATAAGTTCTTGTTTGATATTCTTTTATGTACTTTTCGGTGGTATGGGATGCCGTGACGAGTTCCTTTTTATTCTATTTTGTGTACTTCCCGGTGGCATAGAATATAAGGGTAAGTTCTTGTGCTTATTATTCTAAAGTTGGTTGATGATAATTATGGAAAGTAGATAATTTACTTTTATGTATATGGTTTTACTCTTTTGAGATGATATTCGGTTGTTATGACGATTATGGAGTATATTGAGATAGTATGGCATGTTATTGCTTTAGTAGTATAGATGTTATTATAGTGGTATCAAAGAAATTTCAGGTTCGATCCTATCCCTTGACTCTAAGATTATTGTCTTACTTTATATCGTCTTTATATTATAGTTGAGCTCAGTCGGCCGATGATGCCTACTGAGTACCCATGTTTTGGTACTCATACTAAACATTTGTACCTTTTTAGTGTTGACCCAGGTTCTAGTTGCTACTGTCATATGAGTTGACTATTCAGAGATAGGGTGAGCTCTTGGAGATTGAGTTGCCCTTTGCCTTTTGCTTTTGAGATAAATATTTGAGATTATTTAAGACATTTTAGATTCTGAGATTGTAAATTCCTCTTGTCAAGTTTAGAAGATCTTGTATTAATACTATCAGGTCATGGGATTTGTATTTGAATATAGGTTGTCCTTTGTTGTGAAATGTTGTTTTTATATATTATGTTCATATATAGGGTCCTTGTTGGACGTTTTTACCAAGGTAACCCATTGCAATAGCTCTGGGTTACAGTACTGGCTTACTTACCAGTGGGATGTAGTAGGTTCTATCATGACTCCAAATGAGGTAGTGACAAATTGGTATCAGAGCCTAGGTTTCAACGATATTAAAGATACAAGAAAAAATGTCTAATAGAGTCCTGCGAATTGGAACATTAGCGTATGTTTCCTATCTTTAGGAGGCTATGGGACATTCTTAGGAGTCCTTCACTTGTTTTATTATTATCGTGCTAAGTGTTTGAGTTGGTTTGTTGGATATTCTATTGACTTTATTCTTTCACAGATGCCTAAGACACGGGCTTTGCTGATACATGAGGTGGATCCTAAGACCCAGACTCATGAGTTGTCTGTAATTAAGGACCATGGTGTACCTCCCCCAGATCCTATTCTTTCACCGAAGCCATAGACTCCACCACCTCAGCCAACAGTAGGCCAGGGACCAGCCTAGGCTCTACGAAGATTCATTTCTTCTTTTTTGCTTATAGATGCTTTGGTTTAGTTGTTGAGTTTTCTTGATGGTTCACAGACTACTGGAGCAGGAGTCCAGCATATAGCTGCAGCTCCTAAAGTTGAGGTTTCTCATATTCTGGTAGTTGTTTAGCCAGTTTGGACCCACCTTATTATATCTGCTGATGAGTAGAGGACGTCCGGTAGATTCTTGAGGTTAGCTCTGCCTAGATTTTCTGGTGCTCCTAGAGAGGATGTATTTAAGTTCTTGACTGCTTGTGAGGATAGGCTTCGTGGATTAGGCCTTGTGGAGACTTGTGGTATGGACTACACTATTTTTCAATTGGACTAGTCTACTAGACACTAGTGGAAGGGTTTAATGAGTTCTAGACCAGTTGGATCTTCTCCTCTCTTTTGGGCTCAGTTCTTTGAGATATTTTTGGAGAAGTTCATGCCGTGGAGCCTTAGAGACCATTTGAGAGATTAGTTTTCTAGATTAGAGCAGGGTTCTATGACCGTCGCTGAGTATGGGGCTCATTTCATGAGTTGGCTAGGCATGTGACTGTTATTTTAGATTTGGAGTATTTGATGGTTCACTACTTTGTGAGGGATTGAGACTTCCTATTAGGATGGCTACTCAGAGTTTAGTTGTTGCTGGTATAACCTTTGCTGAGGTAACAGATTATGCTAGGGAGATAGATGACATACAACGTGAGGGCTAAGATAAGAGGCCTAAGTATTAGGAAAGATTTGGTGGGAGCCATAGTAGTTCCAGGTTCTGAGGTGGTATTTCTTTTACTGGAGATCCTCTACATCTATCTTTTTAGCCTCAGAGTTGACTAGTTCAGGCAACTCTTTAGACAGCTGATGGGGATCAATTTATTTCTAGTGGGCACCCTAGTAAGGGCGGTGATCAGTCTATGAGAGGTTCATCTATGGGATATACTAGGCGTGGTAGTTATGCCGGATTAGCCTGTTATGTGAGTTCTGGTTTTTCTCATGAGTCATTTCTTACTTGTGGACTTCCTAGTCATTTCTCTAAAGAGTACCCTAGTCATGGGATGATGGTTATTTCAGCCAGGGAGCTACTCCTATTACGGCAGTTCCCCCTTTAGGTAGGGGTAGTGCATGAGGTTGTAGAGATGGTTACTAGGGTGCTCGAGGTGGTACTTAGGCAAGTAGGGCAGGTGGTCATTCAGGTGCCCAGCGAGGTGGCGGGCGTGGTCAGTTGTATGCAATACCTGCTAGGCCCAAGGCTGAGACTTTGGATGCTATAGTTATAGGTGTGATTTTGATATGTCAAAATTTGGCTCTTGCTTTATTTATTCCTGGATCCACTTGTTCATATATATATATATATATATATATATATATATATATATATATCTGCTTATTATGTACCACAGTTGGAGTTGACTAGTGATTTATTATCTATACCATTGCGTGTATCTACTCCCGTAGATGATTCTTTAGTACTTGATCGGGTATTCAGATCATATGTCATGACAGTTAGTGATATTGATACTCATGCTAATATTATTATTCAGCAATTAGTCACGAGCCGATGGGTATTATTTCTTATATTTGTGCTAGATGACTAATGTCGAGAGGCTGTAAGTCTTATCTTGCTTATGTATGTGATACTTGTGTAGAGAGTCCGACACTTCATTCTATTCCTATTGTGTGTGAGTTTCTTGATGTGTTTCCTGACGATCTTCCTGGTATCCCTCCTAACTGTGAGATTGAGTTTGCTATTGACCTTGAGCCTAGTACTTGACCTATTTCTATGGCACCGTATCATATGGCTCCTGTAGAGCCTAAGGAGCTAAACTCTCTCATTTAAGATCTTCTTGGAAAGGGGTTCATTAGACCGAGTGTGACCCCGTGAGGAGCCTCTATTTTGTTTATAAAGAAGAAACATGGGTCGATGCGGATGTGTATTGATTATAGGTACCTAAATAAGGTGATGGCGATGAACCATTATCCAATGCCCCCCATTAATGATTTAGTTGACTAGCTTCAGGGCGCAGCCATATTTTCTAAGATTGATTAAGGTTCGATTATCATTAGTTGAGGATTCAAGTTGAGGATATCCTGAAGATAGCCTTCAGGACACGTTATGGTAACTATGAGTTTTTGGTAATGTCTTTTTGGCTAACTAATGCTTTAGCCGTATTTATAGACTTGATGAATCGTGTGTTCATACCTTATTTAAACTTATTTGTCAGAGTGTTCATTGATGATATCCTTATGTATTTGAGAAGTAGTGAGGAGCATGCGCATCATTTGAGAATTGTGCTCCAGGTTTTGAGAGAGCATGCGCTTTACTCCAAGTACTCAAAGTGCAAGTTTATTTTTGAGTCAGTATCTTTTCTCGGACACGTGGTGTCCAACGTGGTTATTATGGTAGACCCGACTACGATTTCAGCAATTCGTGATTGGGCTAGTCCTACATCTCTGACAAAGGTTTGCAATTTTATTGGTTTGGTTGGTTGTTATAGGTGTTTTGTTGAGAGCTTTACTACCTTATCAACCCCTATGACAAAGATGACTTAGAATAAAGTTGCTTTCCAATGGTCCAAAGAGTGTGAGTTGAGCTTCGAAAAGCTCAAGGATTGTCTCACTTCGGACCCGATGTTAGCTCTTTCTGTCGAGTAGAAATGATTCATAGTGTTTTGTGATGCTTCTGGTGTTGGGCATAGTTGTGTTTTGATGTAGTAGGGTCGTGTTATTGCTTGTTCTTCTAGATAGGTTAAGGTGCATAGTGTAACTACCCCACTCATGATTTAGAGTTGGCAGTGGTAGTTTTCATGCTCAAGATTTGGAGGCATTATTTGTATGACGTGCGTTGTGAGATTTTCACTGATCATCATAGTCTTCAGCACCTTATGACTCAGCGAGAGCTTAATGCTCGCTAGCATAGATGGATGGAGTTGCTTACTATGATATTTCTATCTTGTACCATCCGAGTAAGGCTAATATGGTGGCGGATTCCTTGAGTAACAAGGTGATGAGTATGTGTAGTTTGGCTTGTATTTCAGTTTCTCGGAGGCCATTAGCATGGGATATTTAGTCCTTAGCTAATTCGATGGTTTGCCTTGATATCTCGAATCCAGCGAGAATTTTGACTTTTGTAGAGGTAAGGTCCTCTCTATTTTAGCAGATTTATGATCGTTAGTTTGAGGATGATAAGTTGTGCCTTCTCTATGATCGAGTAGTGAGTGGTGAATCTAGGAGGCATATGATAGATTTTGAGGGTATCTTGAGATTTCAGGGTCGTATTTCTTTTCCCTGACTTGATGATTTATTTCAGTCTTTTTGTATGAGGCTCATAGTTCTAGATATTCTATTCATCCTAGTACAACCAAGATGTATAGATATTTATGACAGTTGTATTGGTGAGATGGTATAAAGAGAGATGTGGAAGATTTTGTAGCCCATTGCTTGTGTTATCAGTAGGTTAAGGTTGAGCATCAGCGTCCTTGTGGCTTGACTCTGAGATTGACCATTCCCGAGTGAAAAAGGAAAAGGATCACCATGGACTTCATTAGTGGTTTGCCTCATACTTCTCGTGGTCATGATAGTATCTAGGTTGTTGTGGATCGTTTGACCAAGTCAACACATTTTATTCTTATTCAGATGACCTTTAGTGTCGAGAAATTAGCCAAGATTTATGTTCAGGAGATAGTTCATTTTCATGGGGTTCATGTGTCTATCATATTAGATCGTGGTTCTGTGTTTACTTTGAGGCTTTGGAGAGAATTTCAGGAGGATTTGGATACTCAAGTGGATTTGAGTACAACCTTTCATCCACAGATGGGTAGTCAGTCCGAGAAGACTCTTCAAGTGCTTGAGGATATGCTCCAAGCCTATGTAATGGACTTTGGAGGTTAGTGGGGTCAGCACTTAGCTTTGATAGAGTTTGCCTACAACAACAGTTATCATTTGAGTATTGAGATGGCCCTTTATGAGGCGTTTTACTGTAGGAGATGCCGTTCTCCTATAAGATAGTTTGAGACATCCGAGGTTAGACCCTGTGGTACAGATTTGCTTTAGGACTCATTGGGTATAGTCAGGGTGATTCAGGATAGGCTTAGAGTAGCCCAGAGTAGGAAAAAGGCCTATACTGACCGTAGACTTCATTCCTTGAGATTCAAAGTGGGTGATTGTGTGTTCCTTCGAGTTTCACCTATGAGAGGTGTGATGTGGTTTGGAAGAAAGGGTAAGCTTAGCCCTCGCTATATTGGTCCTTTTGAGATTCTTCATGTGGTTGGCGAGGTATCCTATGAGTTGGATCTATCTCCAGACTTTGCCATTGTTCATCCGATTTTCTATGTCTATGTTGCGGAAGTATATTCTGGATCCTTATTATGTGCTTAGATGGGACTCTGTCCAGTTGG
This sequence comes from Capsicum annuum, assembly GCF_002878395.1. Classification (NCBI taxonomy): domain Eukaryota; kingdom Viridiplantae; phylum Streptophyta; class Magnoliopsida; order Solanales; family Solanaceae; genus Capsicum; species Capsicum annuum. Next base: position 1,559,734 of record NW_025833151.1, on the reverse strand, counting down.
ACGATCAATTAACCTTTGTGGAGGAGCCCGTGCTTGTTTTGGCTAGTGATGTGAGGCAATTGTATACTAGGGAGATTCTGGTTGTCAAGGTTCAATGGAGGCATCGTACAATAGAGAAAGCCACTTGGGAGATTGAGAGTGAGATACTGGCCCATTATCCTCACTTGTTCGAGACTTCAGGTACTTGCTTGTCTTTAACTTTTGGGGTTGAAAGTTCCTTAGTAGTGGATGCTGTAATAACCCTTTAGATTATTATCTGTATTCTTGCTTGCTTCCTTCGGTAGAGGTTCTCCATAGCTGTCCTAAGTCATTGATGACTTGCGGGGACTGATAGTTTAGTTACCTGATGGTTATTTGGGTTTTAGAACCCCTTTTCTCAATTTGAAGACTTCAATGGTCCTAATTGACCACAAAGCCAAAACTTTAGTAAATAGCATTGTAGGCAAAATCTGTCTTCGCCATTGCATCCAGAATGTTGAAAACTATGGGGTTTCATATCCTATGTGGTTGAAACAAACCCTGAATGCATTCCGATGCATTAAACGAAGCTCGAAACCAAGTTCCAAGCTTTTCCCATGCATAGCATGTACCGAGGTGCCACGACCATAGCTAAGGAGGTGCGACCACAAGACCAAGACCGCAGTGACATAGGGGCCACAACCACGCTATCACAGGTTTGGGTGGTCCATATTTAAATGTTGTCTTATATGAATTTTGTCCATTTTATGGCTCCCCTTTTACCTAGAAACCCTAATGGAGTATAAAACCTTCTAAGTGTGTGTTGTAGGTTGAATTAGAGCTTAAACAACTTGTGTGATTGATTTTTGTTACAATCTAAGGTAACAATTCCTTTAATTTGATATTGATTTCATGGTTTCTTGACTCAAAACCCCTAAATCATTGTTGGTCAATTGTAGCCCCAAAATTGAGTGATTGACTCAAATTACTTAAGGTTTTTAACTTCCTAAAGATAGTTAGGCTATGGGTTGGTCTTGGAAACTCCTTTCCAAGGGTGAAACCCAATTAGCATTTTGGTGTCACTTTGAAACACATGGCACAATGGTGCTATAATGGGTATTGTTATTCTTCTTGTAATGCTTAGATTGTATTATTGATAGCATTGCTTATGGAAGAGGAAGCTTTGCGGAAAGGAAAGGAAAACCTCATTTGATCGTGAGTTGCTTGGATTCAAGGTAGGTTAGGCTTACCCGTAGACTAGATTGAGCTTGTTTTTAATGTAATTGTTGATATATTGTGAGATTGTGCGGGGAATTTAGATGCTAGTTTATTAAATAGTGAACTTGGGATATATTGATTGCTTTAGACTATTAATTGGTAAGCTATGATATTTGACCATTAGTCTAGGACCTTGGTTAGCTTATTTGTGGTCTCATGACTAGTATGAGAACACTATCGTTGTTCTATGAAGACATAATTGGTATACTTCTCTATCCTTAGGGGTGTTTTGACCTATATAATGCCTAGATAGGAGATGGCCTTGGTGTAGGGTTGACTTAGGAAGGATTCTTGAAGAGACTTTCCCTATAGACCTACAAAGGATCGGTAGGCCCTTATGGCGAGATAAAGATGACTTAGCCTAATTATGGGTAGAACCTAGACAAGTGTTAGTAAAACTTTGGCTTTCTCGGAGATTTATAAATGGGACTTGACCCACCTTAAGTTTGAACTAGGTAAATGCTTAGTGACCTAGATACGTGGTAATTGTCTAAACTATTTCTACATAGGAGTTATGATGCTTGAACTCAATTAGTGGATTATCTTGTGATCATGATTTGAATAATCTTGTTAAGTGATTATTGTGGATGTCTTGTAAATACTCATGCTCTTGTTTATGATCATATTACGTGTGAAGCTTATTAGCAAGGTAAAATAGCAAGTGTATCCTACATCCCTACTTTCTTATATTGTAAACTTTTGTGCATGTTTGTTGGATTGGCTATGTATATGGATGTATGTTATTGTATCTGGAGGAATATGTGATATTATGACGATGTACGGTTTGAGTCTATAGGAAAATGTGATATTATGATGATGTCCAGTTTGAGTCCGGAGGAAAATGTGATAATATTATAATGCCCGGTTCATGTTCAAAGGAAAATGTGATATTATGATGATGCCTATTAAATCTGGAAGAGGTAAGAACATTACGATGTCATGTGGGGCAAATTTACTTATATGCTTTGATATTTGTAAGTTTAGGCTGTGTGGGGCCAATCACCTATGTTTTTGAGATATGAGGTCTCTCTTGGTATATTGCTATTCATTTCTTGTTCCAAATCAGTAAATGAGAGGTGTGACCCTTGTTGATGCTAAATTAGTAACTGGATGAAACCTATGCCTAATATTAGGTTAAGACTTAGTGGTGTGAATAATCTTGCGTAGAATCAAGGGTTAACCTATTATGTATATCCTTGACTTGAATAAGAGGTTGTATTATGAAATCTTTCCTAGTAAAGTGGCTTATTGATAACTAGTTACTTCTAAAATATATGATTTCTATTTGGAGACTAGAAACCTAATAAACTAGTTGTTGGACTTTACTTGATTAAAATATGGAAATTAGCCCTTAAGGTTGTAACATGCTTAGTAATGATGGACCTAGTGTTGCATGATGGTTGGTTAAATTATCTTCTATTAAGTGAGGTTAAGATGGCTTAATTGATAAATCGTGTAATGAAGATGCTAGCTAAAGAATGGCCTTATGATAGATGAATAACCTATAATATGGGTGGCTTGTAGTTTTTCCTAATTTGATGGCTAGTAATGATAAGACTTGTAATCTATTGATCCATGGAAGGATAATGATAACTAGTATCGACTTCACGCGGTGTTTATCAATGAATTATAGAATTAATGACTACATGTCTATGCTATGATAATGTTGCCTTCTTTATGCTAGATTATGGTATGGGTATTTGGAAGTGTATTTTGGTACTGATCTATGGCAGGATTGAGCTACCCGCGGTGTCAGTTAATTGATGGAATAGTGTGCTTTATTGTATTATTAGTTGTATTCTTTTGTAGTACTCTCCGGTGGTATGGGACATCGTGATGAGTTCTTGTTTGATATTCTTTTCTGTACTCTCCGGTGGTATGGGTTGTCGTGATGAGTTCTTTGTTCTTCTCTCTTTTGTGTACCTCCCGTCGGTATGGGACGTCATGGTAAGTTCTTGTGCTTATTGTTCTAATATTTGTTGATGATCATTATGTCATGTAGATTCTTTACTAATGTGTATATATTTTTACACTTTCGAGATGATATTCGGTTGTTATGGAAAATATAGAGTATATTGAGATAGTATGTCATGTTATTGCTTTAGTAGTATAGATGTTTTTACAGTCGGCTGATGATGCCTACTGTGTACTAGTGTTTTGGTACTCATACTATACTTCTGTACCTTTTTGGTGCAGACCCAGGTTCTAGTTGTCGTTGTTGAGCTAGTTCGTATGAATTGTCTATTGGGAGACAGTGTGAGATCTTAGAGATCGAGTTTTCCTCTTTCCCCTCTATCCTTATTTGACTTTTGCTTTCGAGACAAATGTATCATATTATTTAAGACATTTTAGATTCTAAGATTGCAAATTCCTCTTGTCAAGTTTAGAAGCTCTTGCATTAATACTATTAGGTTGAGGGATTTGTATTTGAATATCGGTTGTTCTTAGTTGTGAAATATTGTTGTTATATATTATGTTCACATATAAGTCCATGTTGGACGTTCTTACCAAGGTAACCCACTGCAATAGATCCAGGTTACAGTATTGGCTTACCTACCGATGAGATGTGGTAGGTGCCATCATGACTCCAAATGGGGTTGTGACACATACCTATCATACTCACTTTTTTTATCCCTCCAATAACAATCTCTATCTCTATCACACCATTCCCTTTCTCGATCATGATCGTTCCAATCTTGGTTCCCATCTTGCCTTTGGTAGGCCGAGCGGGAATCCCACAGATGATTAGCAAAGTACCTTATCTCCTTATCAAGGGCCTTTGCTTTATCCTCATCTTACCCTTTAGATACAACGACATTGACTTCTTTTACGGGTGCACTCATCACATGCTTTATAAGGAGTTCTAATTGTTTCATCATCTTAGCCATATTTTCATCCCTTTCATGATCTGTCTTTCTTTGCTCTTTGTTCACAATTGAGGTAGCGGTATATCCTGCAGCTACTTCGGTGTCCCTTGTATGCCACCCCCTATTTTGCTTTGTGATTTGCTCAAGCATAGTCGAAGCTATTCCATATGATAACTTTACAAGTGACCCACCAAAAGCGTTGTCCACCACATTTTGTTGAATTGGTCTAACGTCCTTTACAATATTTGAAGAAGCATCTTCTCCGACACTTCATGGCTAGGGAATTGCATGATCTTTTCATTAAACTTTCTCATACTTCATACAAAGGCTCCACATTGAGTTGACAAAAATTTGTAATTTTGTCTGGAAATCATATTATCTTTAAAGGAGGAAAATACCAATCCAAAAAGGCATCCATAAGCTCAACCCAAGATGTGATGGACCCAACGGGTAGAGTCCTCAACCATAACATCGTTTCACCCATTAAAGAGAATGCGAATTGCCACAACCTAATGGACTTTTTTTTGATATGAGCAATGTAAAACAGGGCACACACCTCAACAAAAATTTTCAAATATAGATATGGATCTTTATGTCCTTGACCCCCGAATATACCCTTCATTTGTAACACATGTAGCATCATAAAGATGTCCTTGTTATTGAGGTTCCCATCAAATGGGTCCTTAATACTCCCATTGTGACTCATGGTGTCATGATTACTATGAAAATCACCTATAAGATAAAAACAACAAACAATGTAAATATAAAAACTACGAGGCTACCCAAAGTTACTAACAACACCACACAAGCAAAAACTAAGTTTTAGTCCTCGATAATGGTGCCATTTTTGATAACTCTCAACTTACACCATTTATGTACTGTAAGGGGTCGTTGCCAATATAAAACCAACAAGAGTCGGGGTCTTATCTACAAGGAGTGCAAACTTGTTTTCAAATACTAGGTATGTTGAGAGTTCACTAAGTGTTAACCCATAATGTATACTTAAAAGTAGACATGAAATTAAATGGGGGTTAGGATCTAAAACTTTATTTAGAAAAAAATCAAACTATAACACTAAGCAAGAAAAATAATTGAAAATTAAAAATCCAATGAGAGAAGAGTCTTAGGGCTATACAATCCTAAGGGTCATTCATATAATTGGTGCTTGAAGGTTAGTCCATTTCTTAGTCAGAGATGTGGGTAAGCTAGATTTTAGCTCTTAGTATTAGTCTTTAAATAAAACACTAAATTACATTCATGGATTCAATACTTCATAATCATGCCAAACTTACTAATTCAAAACATGAACATAGTATCCCTATCTCTAGGATGATGCCTATCAAGCTAGCTAAATTACATAACATCCTTATTTCTAAGATAATGATAAGGAAATAACTAGTATCAAATAGTTGCTCACAATTTCTCATCACCCATATCTATCTTTCAAGGATGATGTGGGATCCAGTAAATTGGAGTTTTTACCCATATTTGTCATTTCAACCATCGAGTAATAGAAAAACCCAAACAACAATAACTAATAATTTGGACTAACAATCAGCACCCATACATACTAACACCCTATTCAAGCATAACCCTAAGATAAATATTTAGTTACTCATGAAATTGAAGACAAAAGATATACCAAAGTTTGCATTCAATGTTTCCATTGAATATGCAAAGCAAGAATAATACCAAATTCAATTTTAAAATTACAACTCAAAATCTCTTGGAAATTTAATAACAATTGCTCTTGTCAAAAATTGGAGTGTTTCTCTCTACTCAAAATTGAAAAATCAGTTCCAAGATACCCTAATTTTGTAAGGATTTTTCCCTTTTGAGAATTGGGTTCAGCTATGTGAAATTACCAAACAGTCCTTAGACACTTAGCCAATCCATCACGATCACGTTCATGTCTCTGCGATCATATGGATTTTAGTTGCGAATGCCATTGCTTACCTTGGTTTACCAGAAAATATCTCTATCCCTTAACCACGATTAAGATAATTGAGAGCTGCTTGATTCCCAACCGTTGCTCTTTTTTGTCCATTTTATTTACCTTTATTTTGATTTCCACTGACTTTTATCATAAGCCTTGCAATTCCACAAATACTAGAAAAGAGTGCATTCAAATGGAGAATTATTCTCAATTACATAATTTAATCATAGTAATATGCATAAATTTTTATGTCAATGAGTGGTAAATTTATCACTCATCAATGAACAATGCTAAGAAGTTGCTTGTATTCAAGATTGTTTTCACAAGAGAGAATGAGATTGGGAAAAAAGGATTACAATAGTTATTTGAGGCTATCAACCCTTTTCTGATAACTTGATACCCACAAGGTTATAGTTAAACTGAGATTAAAGACAAAGGTTAGTAAAGCAATACCCTAAGACTCACAAGGTGAAGGGTGAGATTTAATAATATATTAACACGACAGTTCGTAATACCTAGCTTATCAGATTCTGCATGTGTGGAGGTGAGATAGATGGATTAAGCATGAAAAACCTACTAAGTTAAGAAGCTAGGGGGAACACATTCCTAGTGTTCATATAGATTGTTTACAACCAAAAGTATTCACCAATTGTTACTTTTTACTATTTGATACAGAATTCCCTCATTTACTTTCCAACACCTCCGGCTACTTAAGCAAGTTTGAGAGACAAATTCGACCTATTCCTTATGGTATCGACCCCAACCTAGTTGGTTTATGATAATTTGACAGCGACCATATTGTATCTTCTTAGAGAGTATAGCTTGGGCGACATCAGTGTGCTAAAACCAGCACTAGACTTAGAGAGATATAACACCGATATAAAATTTAACCAAGTTATCAGCCTATACCATCATTGCCATCTCAGGTTAAACCTCATCCTCCAACTCATGTTATCCAAACTGGACCTGAGATGAATAAAACTCAAACATTACCACCATAATATCCTATAACTTTCTAGTCTAATAAGAGAGAGAACAAGTCTAGTTCTATTACTGATAATGAGGATTCAACCTTTCTCAAATCTGAGGAAGGGTGAAGTCTACTTCAGGTACTAATTATTGAGAGACATATGCACCCTAGTCTGAGGAGGGTGATGATATATTACAGGTTACTAAGGATTCTTCTACTTTAGCTCTAGTAGCTTCGGAGTCCACATACATCTTTGTCATACCAGGAGCTCCAAACAATTAGAGATGATAAATGGTGAACATGCAGAGCATGTATGAAATGGACATAGCTACTGCTGATTAGGGCATACCGCAAATAAGTATAGTTAAGGAGCCTTGTATTAGGATACCCAATTTGGCAAGGGTTCCATACATAAAGGTTGTTTTTGATAGATATGGGTTTGGTTGGATGGACGATCCATTAGGATCTTATAGCCTCGAAGTAGTGAGATATTTTTATACATCTTAAACCACATGGGTAGAATTAATCACACTTAGTTAAAGGGAAAGCACAGGACCTGCCCCTAATTACTTATACACTGGTCAAAGGGGTTAGAGTTGATTTATCTGAGACGACTATTCATAAATTTTAATTTGGGCTAGTGTTTTTGGGGCCAACTACTTGTGACACCCCAAAAATCCAAGCCATTATTAGAACCATACTTCAAATTCATAAAAAATTAAAAATCATGTTTTGATAGTTATATAAGTGATTTAGACATATATTAAATCCTCAAATAGCTCCTAGCTTATGGAAAAGTCAAAACATCCCTTAGCGACTAAATTTTTGTAAAGAATATAACTATAGTAATATTTCGATGAGCATACCTTTTGGTATACTAAGAATTTCTGAGCTAAAGATCTACCAATAAATAAATAATTGAATTATCGTCCCAATTATACAAATTTTTCCTTAATCCGATATCGGGGTAAAAAGTTATGGCCAAATTACTGAAGCATTGTCAAAGCTGGCAATGACTACGACTTTGATGATGATGCATAGTCTGGCCCTATGATTTGTTAGGAGGACTTTTCACCATGAAAGTTGGAGCCAAAATTTGAATTTTTGACTTTGATTCAAGCTATAACTCATGGGCAGACCCAATGAGTTATGGCCAAACTCGTTGGAACGGATTCTAGGCATTTTCTAAATGGTTCCTAAGGTTTTTTTGGTCTTTTTACACTGTCTTAACCCCAAATCTATTTTGTTTAAGTTATTCTAAGGCTGAATAAAAAGCTGAAACAACCCCAAATCCATCATTCTCAACACAAAACCAAAAATACTTCAAAAATATGCGATTCTCTCTTTTATAAAGCAACAAATTAGGGGTTTTAATCTTCAAGTTCAAATCCCCAAAAACTTCAATTAAAGAATCAAAAGTAATCAGGTATGTGGGTATTCAATAAGGATCTCCTTTCATCCTCACGCCCCAAATTATGATTTTTATTTCAGGAATTTTATGATTTCTGTAGTCTAGGACTTTTACCCAATTGTCATTCTAAGCTTAAATTCAATCCCCCCATGATATAATTTTCACTCATAAGCATGTTTTAATGATAATTAATGACTTCTTAGACCCATAATATATCATTCATGCTGTTATCATGTCCATGAATGATTTACATGTTATTACTCAAAATTTAAAGCAATGATCAAGTTATGAATGATATACCTATGTTTTTAATATTTCTCAATCCTCAATTTTAATTCTCCTTTTGATTTAGGGTTCCATGAATAGTGTAGGTTTTATGATCCCTCCATGAAATCCTTGAATTCAACCATGAGATAGTGTTTTCTCATAACTTCTAGCATTCTTTTGTATTCTAATCATGATAATTTCTTACATTGATGAAATTGATGGTTTTTTGAGTTTAAGTCATTAAATTTCTTATCATATCATTACTTGGAAATTATTGTATTTAATTATATTTTTTAATGTTGGCGTGTTAAGAACACTCGATACTTAAATAGTCATGCATGTTTTAGATTTTCAAGTTACACGTCATTCAAACCATGTTTGTATCATTATATTAAGTTCATAAATGTAATATTATTTTAAGAATACCATATCTGAGAAAATAAGTTATCAATTTATGTACTAGTTTATGCTTCTATGTCATTTTAGTTAAGAGTAGAACTTAGCACTAAGTGAATTTAGGGTTGAAGGCTTTCTTGATAGTCTGATAGTAGAGGGTGAAACTTTAGTAGTAGTCTTTAAGTTCCATAACTACGTAACCAATGTTGGTATGAGAGGTCTTCCTACATTTAGAGGGGTGAGACTCTCTTATGGGCACCTTCTAGTCGAGTGTAGCACCCTAGTGCTTCTGGACAATAGTTTAGTTGATCCACATATCCAGTGTTAGTACCCGTGGAAAAGTTATAAAACTGTTCCAACTAGGGTTATAGGTTTGACCCTGATTAGCTCAATTGGGGGATATCAGTGAAATGTTAGCTCTCATAGTCTTAGTTAAGTATACAGACCACATTAGCTCAGGTTTGCATGACCAAGTGTTCAGTTTATTTGTTATTCAGCTATTTAGTTTTACAAATTATTTCAACATATACTTTACTTGGTCTTACATTCATTATACATATTCATGCCTTCATACAAGTATTCATACATGATCCTCAGTATGATTTTACAAACTATTCAATTTTCAATTGACATTTACATATGGTATTTATGTTTCTACCACTTCCTAGCATTTGAAATATTTTGAAATCCATATTTAGAAATTTCAATGTCTTACAACATTTAAGTTCAACCATGGTTTAAATGCATATTCTAATAAATAGCTTATGTCCTCAGTTTTAAAGCATACATTAAGTATTTCTATAATTTAGTATATGTCTCGCATACTCAGTATATTCCAAAGTACTAACCACATATATGTGTGCAACTATATTCCTTCATGTTATAGGTACCAAAGGTATCCCACACATCAGTATTAGATAATTTATAGTGTTTAGCTAATAGGTGTTGGGTTCTCTTATTTTAAGGACTAAAGTCAGTTGCAGTTCTTGTATTTTATTTTTATTATTTTTATTGATTGATTAGGGATAGTTGGGGGGTCATGTCCCGACTACTATGTCAATATAGTAGAGGCTTCATAGATTGTGAATCAGAGCCAGTAATTGTAATTCAAGTTCCTTTTTCTCTCTCTTTTTCAGATTTTAGTGTTGTAAACTTTGATCAGTTATGTATTGAAACAACTTATCTCATGTTGATTATGTTTCCGCTTAATTTTTTAGAGTTTATATATATATATATATATATATATATATATATACATATACATATAAATTAAATTAGTAGCTCAAGTATCATGCAAATATATGAGTTAGCGTGGGATCACTTGTGGTTCTAAGTGCCATATTACGACTATGTGATAGTCTTTGGTAGTGACAGACTTGGTATCGTAGCACAAGGTTTAAGTGTCCTAGCGTGTCTATGAAACCGTGTCTAGTAGAGTCTTGTGGAATGGTATGGAGACGTCTGTACTTTTCTTTGAGAAGATACAAGGAAATTAAGACATATTTCCATTCTTTCTTATCTCAGCTCGTGCTGTAGAGTTGTTCTCTAAGAAAGTGATATAGATTCTTATCTTGCTTTATAAATGCCAACTCTGACTTAATCTTGGGGTAATAGAAACTAAAAATCCTAAAATTCCTACTGATAGAGTTTTATCAGTCAGTCCCTACAGACAGTTATGGGATTGGATGTGGGCTCAAAAGGGATCCCACCAGTACCTTTATTTTCCCATGTCTAAAAGATTTTATTCATGCTCATGAAAAATAATGCACTAATCCATGGTTATATGTGCTCTCAGAATCCTATGACATCATATGATCTAGAGTTAGAAGCATGAACCTAGAAGTTTATCAATAGTAAAGTGGGGATAATGTTTATTTAAATTTAGTAGATTATGTTTACATAGAGCTAGAAAGGTGTTATGTAGTTTTTTTAATAGAACCTTGAGAAAGATTTCTCAATTAAGGGAGACTTAGAGTATGTTAATGCTTTAGTCGGGATAGAGATTAGGCAGTGACCACAATGATAGAGAGCTTGTTAAGGTTGAGTATGTTCATAAAATTTTGTTTGGATTAGTGTTTCATTATTCCTATCTAGTAGTAATAAGTGGGTATTAGTGTATGATATGTTCTATTGATATCCATGTTAAGTGTTAGAATCTAAGTTTGAATTTTGGATTATTGAGCAAATAGAAAAAAGAGTTTGAAACTCTAGATAGTGTGAACTCAGATATGGTAATACTCCTAATGATTCTAAGTTAGTAAGTTTAATTTATTAAAAGATGGTTAGTGGGGATATATAAAGTTAAGATTTCTATCATTGAAGGAAGTACTAGTAGTGGGTTTTACACTTTAAGATTGTAACACCCCGATTTTCTGAACCAAAATTCTACACAGTGCTCATGACCCCGAAGGGCCACAAGCTAATCCATGACTGATATCTATACTTGTATACTGCATAATATATCATAAAATGCGGAAACATAAACATGAAAGGCCATAAGGTTCGAAATGAATAAACATCTGATAAAAAAATGTCTAAAAAAGGTATAACAATACCAAAACAAGTCATAAATACTAAAAATAATGAGATCTGAATATCTAATCTGACATCTAGTGTAAAAGCCTCTAACTGAACTGAATAAGGAGTTGAAGGAACATGTCTCCAACTAACTCCATCTAGCAACTGAATAGTAAATGTAGCAATAATTATATCATCCTCGAATGAGAAGGACTCACTGTAAACTCTAAACACTGGAATGCTACTGCTGATTTGGAGCTCGTGCCTTTGAACCTATGGTGTAACATAAGAGAAAGAACCATAGCACAAATACGTTAGTACATCTAAATGTACTAAGTATACGAGTGAGGTATGCTAAATGCAAAGGGTTATATGCATGAATAATACTGAATAATATGAACGTGAGAACATATACATGCATACATAACTATAACTGAACTAGTGGAGATACTGACTACTGAGTCTAAATACTGACCACATGAGTGTACTGATACTGAGATACCAAATAGATGAATGACTATTTCTAATAGTTTGAATTATGAAAAACTGGTCTGGTTGACTATGTCTGACAGTCCTGAAGCGGATTCTGATATCTTGAATTCTGATAACTGACATGACTAATACATGAGTTTAGAAAACTGATATTACTGATATAACTATGATGATTGTCCTAACCGATGTAATTGATACTGAGTGACTGTATCTAATAGTCTAAGTTCTGATGGAACTATCTGAGTTCTATTCTATATGGAGTAACTGAATTTGAGATCAGTTCTATCTAGTGGGTGATCTTTAAATCTGATGATTCTGATATCGTTTATCTATAGTTGAGATCAGTCCTATCTAATAAGTGATCTTGAAGTCTATTTCTAATGATAAGGACTGATTGTCCCTAACAGTACTGAATCTGTACTATTGAATTGAGTTGACTGTATCTGGCAGTCCTAAATCTGTAACTGAAACTATGGGATGTATTCATCTAATCGACATACCCCAAGCTAAGCTGACTGGGGTCCAATCTTTTCCCTGACTGGAAGGGTGTTAGTACCGCACCACCAATAAAGACATCTGTTGTGGAGTCAGTCCTAATCTAGTGGGTGACTCCTGGGATCAGTCCTATATATATATATATAAATATGCTAACGGGTGAACCTTGAGTATGTCAGTCCTATCTAACGGGTGACATCTCGTACCTACGCTGACAATGTAGTTTTGGAACTTAAGGATTGCTTCTAGGGATCTCAGCCCTATTCTAGCGGGTGAGCCCCCATCCCTAGGTTCGCTCGGTGCTGAATCCTACTCCTATCTAAAAGACATTAAACTAAATAACTGGGCTGAACTGAGTAACTTAACTAAACTGATTTGCTGAACTGATACTGATTAACTAAAATAAAAATAGTAATATTGTTTAGTGAAGCTAAAACTGAGTGTACTGGATACTAATGACGGATGGAATATAATGAGTTCTAAGGACTGATTAAGATTACTGAAGTTACTGAGATTTACTGTGATTATTAGGTTACTGAGCACTGAGATTACTGAGATTACTAGGTTTTCCTGAGTCACATGACTAACTAATTTCTATAGATCATGGCTTGACAGAGAGTATCGTGAAACATGACATAGCTCTAGGCACACAACTATATTTTTCGAGTACAAGTACCCCCAGGACTCGATGAAAGGAAACTGACACACATGACTGACTTGATCATTAGAGTAGAGTCCATAATTCACAATATCATAAATAAGGGATTTTATATTAAGCATGTTTCTCAATAATGTATTTCATGGAAGGTAATTTCATACAACATGTATATACTTGCATATCTTTCAATATCATGCTCATTACATATTAAAAACACAATCCATAATATTATAAATTGGGGAATTTCATGAAGTACATGGGTATTCTACGTCTTGTACATGAGTGGGTTTTGAAAATAAGCATAGAATAATTCCATAAGACTAGTTCATGAGTAATCCAACAGTGTTCAGAAGACACATTATCAACATGGATGACATTGAATCATAGAGGCCAATCATGAATCCTTTCCTTAGTCACAATTTAGCTATAACACATGATTTCTAGTCTCTTAGGTATTTTATCAAACACCTTACATGCACATCTTAGGCCTATGTGTAAATCATACAATTACTTATCATAAATAATCAAACTTACATGTTTTTAACTCATATGAGTCATAGATTCATAATGACACAAAAAGATTCTATATTGGCATTATTCAACAAACAAACATGATCAACAATCCATTCATAACATGAAAACCATAATATATAGTTTTAGAAAAGGGTTCTTTAACTTCATGGATGAAAGAAGTCCATGAATGAACACTCGCATACCTTAGAAAGGAAACCTTGATGATTTGCTGGAGAGTTCTTGGATTGGGAAACTTAATTCTTGATTATCTTGGAAAAAGGCTTGAATCTTGCTTTTGAGAGATGAGTTTGATGGAAACCCTAATTTTGTGGTTGAGAGCGTAAGAGAGGTTTTTTGAGATGCTTAACTGAAGAAAAATAGGAAAAATTCTTTCTCTTTAGGGTTATAAATCGTGGGAAGTGAAAGAAAAAGACAAAAATACCCTTTTGAAATAAATTCCCAGTTATTGAAAATAATAGCTGGCGATATTTATGATAAGACGTCAAAAATACGGCATGCCGTCAAAAATGTCATCACACAGAAGATGGATTCTGCCTAAGGCTGACGATATTTGTGACATGGCATCAAAAATAAGGTAAGCCATCAAAAATATTGTCACACAGAAGCTGAATTCTGCCTAAGGCTGACGACATTTGTGACATGGCGTCAAAAATGTGGTAAGCCGTAAAAAATGTCTTCACATAGAAGCTGGATTCTGCCTAAGGCTGACTACCTTTGTGACATGGCTTTAAAAATATAGTAAGCTACCATGAATGTCGTCACTTAGGATCTAGATTCTTCCTAAGGCTGATGACCTTCGTGATAGGGCGTCACAAATGTGGTAAGCTACCACAAATGTCGTCACACTATTTCCAGTCTGACATGCTGGAGTAAAATAGGAATAACTCTTTTCTCCGATATCAAATTTAGGAGAAATTTGTTTCATTGAAAAGATAATTCAATTATCTATCTATTGGTAGGTCATGAGCTCAAAAATTCCAAGTATAATGAGAGATATACTCGTTTGAAATTAACTATACCAATATCCTTCTCAAGAATTCAATCGGTAAGGAATGTTTTGATTCGTCTGATAGCTGGGAGTTATTTGAAGCCTTAATATACATCTAACTTACTCATAAAACTATAAAAGAACCATGATGTAATATGCATGAGCTTGGTACATGGCTCTAATATTGTTTTAGATTTTTTAGGGTATTATAATATCTCCCCCTTGGAAATATTCGTCGTTGAATGATGATTGCTTGAGAGGGGAGAAAGGATGAAACGAAGCATATATAGCATGAATGATTGATCATGATTTCATGGATGACATGACTGAAAACTGAGCATATCATACTGTTAATGCATGGGTAGCTGATTTATGAATGTAGGACTGAGTGTTCTGATAAACTGAGATGCTTAACTGATAAGTTGAATCCATGCATATCTGATGCATGATTATATGACTGACATGATATGTGAATGCATGACTGAAAGTACTGATAAGCTGACCACATATATCTGATGTGTGAATACATGACTGAACTGACTTATGAACATGTGACTGAACATATAATGGTAAAGATACAAAGTTTGAACTAAAAACTGAGCATGGAACTAAATACCATGCTTGTATTGAAATTTGAACATGAGAATGAGTAGCCTCAAAGAAGACTGCTACCATGAACTAAAAATACTAATGAGTCTGAGGTTGATTACTTAATATGCATGAGCGGAAACATAAGAACATAACTGAATTTGGAACTTAATTTATGAACTGAGCTGAGACATTGAGTACATGGCCTACGACTAAGTATTAAGGCTAGAGGGTCGGCTCATAAGTAACACTTCCTCCAAGATAGATTCATCAAAGAAAATAACATGTTTAAATCATGGAAGTTTGGGGGCTATAATGTATCTCCCCCTTGGGACACTATGTCCCTTGAAGGATGCTGGACTGACCTTGCTGAGATATTAAGGAAGTTGAGGTGATGCACAAGGCACCTAGGTAAGAAATAATGATTGATTATCTAAGATCTAAAACTGAAGAGTGATGCACGAATACATAGACATACTAACTTATCTGATTAACTAAGTAACTGGTAACTAAATGCTGGGTATGCAAGACTGAATTGCACTTAATCTGAGTAGCTGGGCTGAGGCCATAAAGTATTATGCATATGATAAGGGACTGACTAGGTATCATGAGGTAACTGATCATGGATTTCATGAAAGCTATATTGTCTGAAAATGCAGGACCAAATGTATTACATAATTTAGAAACATTCCATAGACTGAGATATTGAAATACCTATAAATGAGTAGCTGATAAATGTATGCTATGGTCAAGAAAGTCTAAAACTAAACTAAATTTTTGAGCTGAATACTGACCTAAAGCTAACACTATAACTTAAGACTGTAACGGGGATCCATAACAGATCTAAATGCTGGGTGCTAATAACTGAATATTGAAACTGAGGTTTAAACTGATACTAAAGTGCTTAATTCTCAGACTGAACACTAATTACTGAGTACTGAACTGTAACTAAGATAAAAGATGAGTTGTGATAGTTGCACAATAATGGCTAACATAAGTCAAGGGTTTGAATCTACATTCACACTCTGAACTTTCCAAATTTCTAAATATTACATCTTGTTAGCCCTTTGCTTGCATACTAACAGGATATTCAAGCCTATCTTTGTATATACACCCTCGTATAAAACATGTATGCAATAATCTGCTCTTAACATGAAATATCAACTCTCTCCCATCTAAGAAATTTCTCAACACTACACTATTCTCATAAAGAGAGCTCATGAAGGGTTAAATCAGAAAAACCTAAAACATGAATGAATACTGACTGAACTTGACATATGATTGAAACCTGAGGAATAGAATATCAACAACTTAGATTTATGAAAAATGTCTGAACTGAGTATATACATGATATAGTCTGAATTTATCTGATTAGTGAGGGCGTAGCATAAGTCATGGAAACTGAGTATACTGGGAGCATAATACGTGTACATAAGTTATGAGCTGCATGACCTGAGTCTGGAATTTTTGAGTTCATGAAACATGATTTGTAACACTGAATGATCTAGAACTAAACTTCCTATACTGGAAACTGAAAGCACACATAATTCTATGGAATGCGTGCGAATATAAGCTATATCCATGGAATCTGAGACATGAAGAATACATAGGCATTATGCTGACTGAAGTACGAAGATTTACACTGAGATAAGGGTGGGTCGGGAATCGTCTTCCCTAACTGCTTTTATGTACATACTGGCACTACTACTGGAATTTGAGAGCCTGACTTGGTTACTTGATCTATCTTTTCTCCCTTAGCTTTAAGCCATCATTATAAATCTGTGAACACTAAACTAAACTCTAAACTGAACTGTAATCATCATTACATACTTACACTCTGATTAACACATGCTTGCCTTACTAAAAACATCATCTGCCCCTGTTTCCCTCACATACTACTAGTATCACATTTACACCTTCATGCTTAATTTTGAGTCAATAAACTTAAATTTATAACTCATACTATTCAAGCCTACTAATTTATTCTGGCACAACTATCCCCATGAATACATAGTCTGTTCAATCAGGATATTATTATCCCAACTCTACTACTGCTAAACTCCTAGGTTCATGCTTCTAAATGTAGTCATATGCTATCATAGGATTTTGAGAAGTGATCTGCTGGCATATCTACATCTGGGTTTGAGAATGAGTTCTCATGATCATGAATGAGATCCGTACAACTTTAGGACATAATTAAACTGATGGGATACTGTTGAGCATGAGGAAAATCCCATAGCTATCTGCAGGGACTATTTGAGAAAACCCTATCTGTAGGACTTGATCTTCACTACTTTTGTTACCTTGAAAGTAAGGTAAAGTTGACTTGACTAAAGCATGATGAGAATCTACATGAGTTTTCTGAGAGAACCTTTCGATAACATGATCTGAGACATAAAACAAGGGAAACTGTTCCTAAATATCTCATAGCCTCCTGCACATAAGTGTGGTGCACAACACACGTATGTATAAGACTATACTAGATGCGGCTTTCAAACTTCCTAGGACTCTATTGAACCTTAGGCTCTGATACCAAGTTTGTAACACCTTAATTTTCTAAACCGAAATGCTATAGGTGCTCATGACCCCGAAGAACCACAAGCTAACCCATGACTATTATCTTTACCTGTATACTGTATAATATATCATAAAATGTGGAAACATGAACATAAAAGGCCATAAGGTTCGAATTGAATAAATTTCTGATAAAAAAATATCTGAAAAAGGTATAACAATACCAAAACAAGTCATAAATACTGAAAATAATAAGATCTGAATATCTAATCTGACATCTAGCATGAAAGCCTCTAACTGAACTGAAGAAACAGTTGAAGGAACATGTCTCCAATTAACTCCATCTAGCAACTGAATAGTAAATATAGTAATAATCATATCGTCATCGAATAAGAAGGACTCACTGCAAACTCTGAACACTAGAATGCTACTACTGATCTGGAGCTCGTGCCTCTGAATATATGGTGTAACATAAAAGAAAGAACCATAGCATAAATACATCAGTACGTCTGAATGTACTGAGTATAAGAGTCGGGTAGGCTAAATGCAAAGGGTTATATAGAAGAACAATGCTGGCTAATATGAACGTGAGAATACATATATTCATACATAACTGTAACTGAATTTATGGAGATACTAACTACTGAGTCTGAATATTGACAACATGAGTATACTGATACTGAGATACTGAATAGATGAACGACTATTTTAGATAGTTCAAATTATGAAGAACTAGTCTGGTTTACTTCGTCTGACAATCTTGAAGCTGAATACTAATATCTTGAATTCTAATAACTGATATGAATGATACATGAGTTCAAAAAACTGATATAACTGATATAACTGTGATGATCGACCTAACCGATGTAACTGATATTGAGAGACTGCATCTGATAGTCTAAGTTCAGATGGAGCTATCTGAGTTCTATTTTTTATGGAGTAATTGAATTTGAGTTTAGTCCTATCTAGTGGGTGATCTTTAAATCTGATGATTCTGATACTGTTTAACTATAGTTGAGATCAGTCTGTATAATGGGTGATCTTGAAGTCTCTTTATAATGATAAGGACTGATTGTCCCTTACAGTATTAAATCTGTACTACTGAACTGAGTTAACTGTATCTGACAGTCCTGAATCTGTAACTGAAATTGTGGGATGTGTTCATCTAACCAATATTCCCCAAGCTAAGCTGATTGGGGTCTAATCTCTGCCCTGACTGGAAGGGTGTCAGTACCATGCCACCAGTAAAGACATCTGTTTTGGAGTTAGTCCTAATCTAGTAGATGACTCTTGGGATCAGTCCTATACATATAAATATGCTAACGGGTGACCCTTGAGTATGTCAGTCCTATCTAACGGGTGACATCTCATACCTACGCTAGCAATGTAGTTTTGGAACTTAAGGATTGCTTCAAGGGATCTCATCCCTATTCTAGCGGGTGAGCCCCCATCCCTAGGTTTACTCGATGCTGAATCCTACTCCCATCTAAAAGACATTAAACTAAATAACTGGGCTGAACTGAATCACTTAAATGAACTAATTTGCTGAACTGATGCTGATTAATTAAACTAACAATAGTGGCATTGTTTAGCAGAGCTAAAATTAAGTTTTCTGGATTTTGATGACGGATGGAATATAATGAGTTCTAAGGACTGATTAAGAGTACGGAAGTTACTGAGATTTACTATGATTCTTGAGGTTACTGAGCACTGAGATTACTGAGAATACTGAACTACTGAGATTACTGAGTTTTCTTGAGTCACATGACTGACTGATTTCTATAGATCATGGCTTGACTGAGAGTATCGTGAAAACATGACATGGCTCTAGGCACACAACTATATTTTTTGGGTACAAGTACCCCCAGGACTTGAAGTAAGGAAACTGATGCACATGATTGACTTGATCATAAAACTAGAGTCCAACAATCTATTTCATGGAAGGGACTTTCATACATGTATATACTTGCATAGCTTTCAATATCATGCTCATTACATATTACAACCACAATCCATAATATCATCACTTGAGGAATTTCATGAAGTACATGGGTATTCTACATCTTGTACATGAATGGGTTTTGCAAGTAAGCATAGCATAATCCCATAAGACTATTCATGACTAATCCAACAGTGTTCATAAGACACATTATCAACAAGGATTACATTGAATCATAGAGGCCTATCATGAATCCTTCCCTTAGTCACAATTTAGCTATAACGCATGATTTCTAGTCTCTTACGTATTTTATCAAAAACCTTACATGCACAACTTAGGAATAGGTGTAAATAATATAATTACTCATCATATATAATCAAACTTACATGTTTTCAACTCATATGATGTCATAGATTCATAATGATACATAAAGATTTTATCTTGGCATCATTCAACACATAAACATGATCAACAATCCATTCAGAACATGAAAACCATAATATATAGTTTTAGGAAAGGGTTCTTGAACTTCATGGATGAAAGGAGTCCATGAATGAACACACGCATACCTTAGAAAAGAAACCTTGATGATTTCCTCGAGAGTTCTTGGATTGGGAAACTTAATTCTTGATTGTCTTGGGAAAAGGCTTGAATCTTTTTTTTGAGAGATAAGTTTGATGGAAACCCTAATCTTTTGGTTGAGATCATAAGAGAGGTTTTTTGAGATGCTTAACTGAAGGAAAATGGGAAAAATTATGCCTCTTTAGGGTTATAAGTCATGGGAAGTGAAGAGAAAAGACCAAAATACCCTTATGAAATAAATTCCCAGTTGTTGAAAATAATAGCTGACGACATTTATGACAAGGCATCAAAAATATGTCATGTCGTCAAAAATGTCATCACACAGAAGATGGATTCTGCCTAAGGCTGACGATATTTGTGACATGGCGTAAAAAATGTGGTAAGCCGTAAAAAATATCGTCACACAGAAGCTAGATTCTGCCTAAAGCTGACGACATTTATGAAATGGCATCAAAAATATGGTAAGCCATCAAAAATATTATCACACAGAAGCTGGATTCTACCTAAGGCTGAAGACCTTTGTGACATGATATCAAAAATGTGGTAAGTTACCACGAATATCGTCACTTAGGAGCTGGATTCTGCCTAAGGCTGATGACCTTTGTGACATGGCATCAAAAATATTGTACGCTACCATGAATGTCGTCATTTAGGAGCTGGTTTCTTTCTAAGGCTGACGATCTTTGTGATAGGGCGTCACAAATGTGGTAAGATACCACGAATGTCGTCACACTATTTCCAACCTGACATGCTGGAGTAAAATAGAAATAACTCTTTGCTCCAATATCGAATTTAGGCAAAGTTTGTATTGTTGAAAAGATAATTCAATTATCTATCCTTCTCAAGAATTCAATCGATAAGGAATATTTTGATTTGTCTAATAGCTGTGAGTTATTTGAAGCCTTAATATACATCTAACTTACTCATAAAACTATAAAAGAACCATGATGTACTATGTATAATCTTGGTACATGGCTCTAATATTGGTTTAGATTTTTTGGGGTATTCCAAAGATATAGTCTTCCAAGGTGAGTTTATTATTTATGTGGATGGTTATATCTTGGACTCCAGAGTAGAGTGGTTGTAGTTTAGTGTAGTGTTTATTAAAGGGGTCTGCAGACTTAGAAAAATGGCTTAAATCTACGGGGGAGAATATTGAATAAAAAATCGAGTCAGGTTCTTTTATTCTAGTAGTGATGCCAGTAAGGTTTAGAGCAACACTAGGGGAGGAAGATGCCCGAACCTTTAATATTTTGGTACAAAATTTTGTACTTCATTCATCACGACATCTACCCATGCCTTACAGTCAGCTAAATGATTATAGCTCATATTCATTTACTTTCTATAAAATCAAGTACGCCCCCAGTTCCTATTATAAGGAGTTCCAATTCACTCAAAAGTACAAATCATATTTCATGAATTTATGAACTCTAAACTCAAGTCATACAGCTCATGACTCATGTAGTCTTGCTTTATAGTATGCTCAGTTCCTATAACTCTTGGTGCACCCTTAATGATCAGTGAAAATTCTCATTATGTATTGTATGTCCTCTGTTTGGATATCTATAATGAATCCATGCCATTGATACCCTATTCCTCAGGCCTCAGTTAAGTGTTAATTTTATGTATAGTATTCTTTCATACTTCAGGTCCTCATGTTCTAACCTCTAAGTGACCTTTCCTTATGTAATGATAATGGTGATAAATAATTATTTATATGGGAGAAAGTAAATGTTTCTTCTTGTGGATGATTGTGTATTCTTGTTTTATCCAAGGCTATAAGTGTGAAGGAAGATTGAGGAAAAGCTTTTGGTATATGTCATAATTAGTTGAAAATTCTAGGAATATCTTCTTGGGGATAGTGGATGAAAGTTAATAGCAATGGAGATATTAGAGAATACATAAAAAATCTTAGGTGAGTTGGTTTCCTAGAGGTTCCTATGAGGTTCTAATGATAGGCTTGAATGTCACGTTGTTATATAAGTCAACAAATACATTACGCGCTAGTGAATTCTTACTAAGAGGTTGAAGTGAGTTGTTGAAAAGGTAAGATTATTCTTGAGATGAGAGCACTTAAAAACCATAGGATATAGAATCCATGGTTTAGACTAGTATTATGTTGTTATGTTTAGTACCTTGTGACTTTGAGTTAGTCTTGAACATGGTGAGAAAATTTACTTCAACTCATATTTAGTACATAGAGTAACAATATTATAGTGAAGATTATAAGTGGTGTCAAATGAGGAGTAGTATTTAAGAGGAAAAATATAGTTGAGGGAGTATTTGAGATGTGTGGCTAAGCTTAAGGCATAGTAATTCTATCCTAGCTTATGTTTTATATGCCTATATTCCATGTTATAGAGTTGTAGCCATGTTACAATTTCTTTTTCAGATATCTCACTCAGATCATACCCAAAATTGTTTTCTCTCTAATTTTACTATAACTTCTTACAAAGAGTGTTGAAGAAATATTTCAGTTGAGTTCTAATCTTTCAGTATGAGTCTATCCATATGGCCAACAGTTCAGTTTAGCAATCAGACAGATAAGCTTCTATAGTTTTCCATGTTTTCATCTAGTTTTACTATACGATGATTCATGAATATGCCTATTCTATGATGTAATTTATTCACATTCATGAAAATTATGAATTTTTTTGAACGCTTACTCCTAGGCTAAATTAGTAACAACCATAAAGAATATTTAGATTCAGAAATTAGTATCTTGTTAGTTGTCCAACTTCAGAACTCAACCTGATAGTATTAGCTAGTTCTCAAATTTTTAAGCTAGTTAAAGTTAGTTCGAAACGTAATCATTATGTCCATATTCACCTCTCATAATTCCATGTAAGGGATTACATCTATTTTTCAATTCTTTCAACCAAGTTAGTCTTTATTCCAGGATTAATGATCCCAAGGGGGAGATGTCGTGACACCCGAAAAGTCCAATCCATTATTTGAACCATGCTTCAATTTTATGAAAAATCAAAATCATGTCTTGATATTTATATAAGTGATTTGGAAATATATTAAGTCCTCAAATAGCTCATAGCTTATGGACAAGTAAAAACATCCCTTAACGATAAAATCTTGTGAAGAATATAACTATAGTAAACTTCAAACAAGCATATCTTATTGTATATTAATAATTTATGTGCTCAAGACCCAAAAATATATATATAATTGAATTATCTTTTCAATGATACCAAGTTTGCCTTAATTCAATATTGAGGTGAACTGTTATTTCCGTATTACTGAAGCACTATAAAAAATATTAGTGACTACGACTCTGATGATGACTCGTAGTAAGACCCATGAATCATTAGGAGGACTATTCCTCATGGTAATAGGGGTTGAAATTTGAGTTTTTTACTATGACTCCAGCCATAAATCATGTCCATACCCTATGAATCATGGCCAAACTCGACGGGACTGCTTCCAGGCATTTTCTAGATTGTTCCTAACATTTTTTTGGTATTTTGCCATTCTTTTAACCCCAAAAATATGTCATTTAAGCTATTCTAAGGCTAAATAAAAATCCAAAACAATCCCAAATACCTTATTCTCAACACAACACTAAAAATACTCCCAAAATATGCAATTTTCTTATCTTTAAAGCAACAAATTGGGGGTTTTCATCTTTAATTCCAAATCTCCAAAACATCAATTCAAGAATCAAAAGTAATCAGATATGTGGGTATTCAATGAGGATCTTCTTTCATCCACAAGCCTGGAATTATGATTTTTATTTCATGAGTTTTGTGATTTCCATAATCTAGGGCTTCTACCCAATTGTTATTCTAACCTTAAATTCAATACTCATGATATAATATTTACTCATAAGTATGTTTTAATCATTATTCATGACTTTTAAGCCTAAAATATTTCATTCATTCTATTCTCAGGTCCATACATGATTTACATGTTATTATTCTAAATTTAAAGCATATGATCAAGTTATGAATAATATACCCATGTTTTTAAGATTTCTCAATCCTCAAGTTTAATTCCATTTTTGATTTAGGGTTCTGTAAAAGTGTAAAGTCCATGATTCCTCCATGAAATTATTAAATTAAACCATGAGATAGTGTTTTCCCATAACTTCAAGAATTTTTCCGCACTCTAATTGTGATAGCTTGTTATATCAATGAAATTGTTAGATTTTTTAGTTTAAGTGTTGAAGTTTCTTATCATATCATTACTTTGAAATTATTGTATTTAATCATATCTTTCAATGTTGTCAGTTTATGAACACCCGATACCTAAATAATCATGCATGTTTCAAATTTTCAAGTTACAAGTCATTCACACCATGTCTGTATTAATATATTTATATAATAATACACTGTTATTTTTAGAATACCATATTTGAGCAAATCTATTATCAGTGAATGTAGTAGTTTATGTTTCTATTTCTGTTCAATTGGGATTAAAACTTAACATTGAGCGAATTTAAGGATGAAGGCTTTTTTTCCAATCGAGGGTGAGACCTTTAATAGTAGTCGCTGAGTTCCAAAACTACATAGCCAACGTAGGTATAAGAGTTATTTATACTAGTAAAGGGTTGACACTTTCTTAGGGGCACCTGCCAGTTGAGCGTCACACCCTAGTCCTTTAAAACAATAGTTTAGTGGATCCATAGGGCCAGTGTTAGTACCTGTGGCAAAGAATTGACACCCTTCCAATTGGGGTTATAGATTGGACCCTGATTAGCTCAGATTTGGGCATGTTGATTAAATGTTAGCTCTAATAGTCTTAGTTAAGTATTTAGACCACATCGTCTTAGGTTTATATGATAGAGTGTTTAGTTTATTAGTTATTCAGTTATCCAATTTTACAAATTATTTCAGCACGTGCTTTACTTGGCCTTGCATTAATTTTATATTAATGCATTCATGCCCAGTATTCATACATGATCCTCAATATATTTTTACAACATATTCAGCTTTAACTTGAGATTTACATGCAGTATTCATGTTTTTACCACTTTCCAGCTTATAAAAATATTTTTAGCTCATGATTTAGAAATTTCACTATGTCTTACACATTTTATGTACTGCCATGTTTTAAATGTATATACTCCAACAAATGGATTATATTCTTGGTATTAAATCATAGATTAAGTATTTTATCAATACATTCTAAAGTATTAACCACATATATGCATTTGTGGCTATATTCCTTCATGATGTAGGTACCAGAGATAGCCTACACAATAGGGTCAGACATTTCATAGTATTCAGCGAACAGGTGATTGGTTCTCTTATTTTGAGGACTTAAGTAATTTGTAGTTCCTATACTTTATTTTCATAATTCTTATGTATTGATTAGGGATAGTTGAGGGGTCATGTCCCGACTAGATTAGTCAGTATAGTAGAGGCTTCATAGATGGTCAGTCAGAGTCAGTATTTGTAATTTAAGTTCCTCTTTCTCTTAGATTCTAGTGTTGTACACTTTTATTAGTTATGTATTGAAAAATTTTATCTCATTTTTGTCATACTTCTACTCAATTATTTAGCGTTTATATATATTTAAATAATTTCTCAAGTATCATTCAAGTGTATGTGTTAGCTTGGGATTAATTATGGTTTTAAGCACGTGTTATGACTATGGGTAATCTCAGGTCATGACAAACTTGGTATTAGAGAACAAGGTTCAAGTATCCTAGGGTGTCTATGAAGCCATGTCTAGTAGAATTTTCCAAAATAGTATGAAGACGTCTGTACTTTTCTTCGAGAGGCTACAGGGTACTTATGAAATATTTCCCTTCTTTCATATCTCAGCTCGTGCTTTAGAGATGTTCTCTAACAAAGTGATACAAATTCTTGTCTTTCTTTAATCATGCCAACTCTTCCTTATTCTTGGGGAAATAGGAATAGTTAATCTTCAATTCCTATAGAAAGAGTTTTCTCAGACAGTCCCCATAGATAATTATAGGATTGAATATGGGCTCAAAAGGGATCTCATCAGTGCCTCTATGTTCCAAAGTTTAAAATATTTCATTCATGCTCATAAAAAATCATGCACCAAGCCATAGTCATATGTGATCTCATATCCCTTCTCAAAATCCTATGACAACATCTAGAGTTAAAAGTATGATCATAGAAGTTTAGCAATAGTAAGGTGGGGATTTTATTTATCTAAATTTAGTAGATTATAGTCACAGTTCCAAAAAGATGTTCTGTAGTTTGTTTAGTAGAAACTTGAGAGAGATTTCTTAGTTAAGAGATAGTTAGTTAAGTTAATACTTTAGTCGGGATAGAGATTAGGCAGTGACCACAATGATAGGGAGCTTATAAAGGTTGAGTGTGTTCATAAATTTTATGTGGATTAGTGTTTCATGATTCCTATCAGTAGTAATAAGTGGGTATAGTGTGTGTGATGTTTTGTGGGTATCCATATTAAGTATTAGAATTTAAGTTTGAATTTTTTATGATTGAGCTAATAGAAAGAAGAGTGTGAAACTCCAGATGGTGTGAACTCAGGTATGGTGATACTCCTAAAGATTATAAATTAGCAAGTGTTTAAGTTATTATATGAGGTTATTGAGGCTATAGAGAGTTAAGAGTTCTATCTCAAAAGAAGTACTAGCAGTGGCTTTTAAACTTTAAGATATAGTCTTTTAGGGTGAGATTACTATTTATGTATGTTATTATATCTTGTACTCTGGAGTATAACAGTTGCAGTTTAGTTTAAAGTTTATTAAAGGGGTCCGCAGACTTAGAATGATATATTAAATCTAAGGGGGAGATGATAGAACAAGGAACTGAGTTTGGCTCTCATATTCTAGTAGTGATGCTAGTGAGTTTTAAAGAAGAACTAGGGGAGGAAGATGCCCGACCCATTCTTATTTTTGTACAAAATTTTTTACTTCAGTCATCACGACATCTACTCTTGACTTACATGTCAGTTTTATGATTTTAGCTCATATTCTTGTACTTTTCATAGAATTAATTATGCCCCCAGTTCCTAGTATAAAGAGTTCCAATTCACTTAAAAGTACAAATAATATTCCATGAATTTATGAACTCCAAACTCAGGTCATGCAGCTCGCGACTCATGTACTCATGCTTTACAGTATAGTCAGTTCCCATAACTCATGGGGCACCCTTAATGACCAATGAAAATACATATTATGTCATGTATATCCTCATTTTAGATCTTTTTAATGAATTCATGTCATTGATACCCTATTCTTCAGGCCTTGGTTAAGTGTCAAAGTTATGTGTAGTCTTCTTTCATGCTTTAGGTCCTCATGTTCTAACCATTCATTGACCTTCCCAAATGAAATGATTGTGGTGATGAAAAATTATTTAGATAGGAGAGAGTAAATGTTTCTTCTTGGTAAAGATCAATGTATGCTTGCTTTATCTAAGGCTATAAGTATGAAGAAAGATTAAGGAAAATCTTTTGGTATATGTCATAGTTAGTTGATAATTCTAGGAGTTTCTTCTTGGGGATAGTGGATGAAAGTTATTATTGATAGAGATATTAGAGAATATGGGAAAATTCTTAGGTGTGTTGGTTTCCTAGAAGTTCATATGTGGTTATATTGATAAGCTTGAATGTTAAGTTGATAAATAAGTAGACAAATGCATTGTGCCCTAGTGAATTCCTAGTAAGAGTTTGAAGTTAGTTATTGAAGTGGTAAGGAGTATTAGATCCCTAAACCCATAGGATATTGAATCTATGGTTTAGACAAGTATTATGTTGTTATGTGTAGTACCTTGTGACTTTAATTTAGGCTTGAACATGGTGAGACAATTTACTTCAACTCATACTTTAGAAGATAGATTATCTGCCATATCTTGTTTTGATGAGGATTAGGTGACAACAAGGGACCATTTCCCTTGGTCTTCATGGAAATATATAGCTGTCACATAGCCTGCATAGTTTTTCATCTAGTGTAACAAACTGCACAAGTGAGATGTTTACCAATTAGGAAACTTGGCCTAATAAAATTTCTACCCTAATCAATTTTCCACTATAAAAGGTAAAGAATGCTTCTTCTTTGAGTAGTTTTTGCAATCTGATTATTCTAAAGAGAAATTGGCAAAAACTCAAATATTTCTAAGGTCCCAAACCTTTATGTGATGAGAGAGTATGTGTTCTTGAGTTGAGTCTTGGTGTGTAATTGAATGACTCATGTTGTAAGAGTAACATTTTTCTTGTTTTTCTTGAGAGATCCTTGGTAGGGTTACCTGAGTTAATATTCATTCGAGTTAATCAATATCAAGGTGAGTTCTTGGCAGAGTTGTCAAGGTAGGCTTGTAGTAGAGTTATTAAAAGTAGGTGGAGTCTAGAGTTAGTGATCTTAGGTGTATTTATAAGTTCAAACACCGCTATTTACCCATATTTAGACTTATTTTGGGAACAAAAAGTGTGCTAATTATATTGAAGTGTGAGTTAAATTGAGTTTCATGGCTAACTGATATGATTAGAAATACAAGATTAATTTCCCATAGATTTGGAAGAAAATGAGATGCGCATAATGAAGAGATGAAAGATCATATAGATTAAAGTAAAAAAATATATAGGGATGCATGGGAGTAAAGAGAAAAGAAAGGAACTGAGGATTGACGAGGTGAAAGAAAGGAATTGGAGTAAAATTTCAGTGACACGATGCGATCTCAACGCGTCGCATCGACTGGTAAGATTTTTGCCTTAGAAAAAATTTGAAAAACAAGTTCTAATGCATCAACGCGATGTCAATGTGTCGCGTCGATGCTGATTACTTTGACACTTAAAAAAATTTTGAGGAGCAAATTCCAGTGACACAATGTGATCTCAACGCATCGCGTTGAGTGGTGAAGATTTTGACTTAGTTTTATTTTTAAAGATGACTTCCAGTGTGGCAATACGATGTTGATGCGATACGTTGGTTGGATCAACGCAATTAGTGATGCATTGCGTCATGGCTTCAGATCTGGTAAAATTTTCCCAAGTATAAAAGGAACACATGAGCACAATTCCAAAGACTTTTTGGCAAGCATTGCAGTGGTGGAAAAACAAAGAATTCTTCTTTTATGGTTTTTATTATTTCTTTTGAACTTCTTTACTTCAACACTAACTTTGGTTATGATTAATTACTTGTTTTTATGCTTAATTCAAACATGAGCAGCTAAATACCCTTGTTCTAGGGATAAGGTCAAGAACATGATTACTCTTTGATATTCTTTATAGCAATTTCATTTTGGGTTATCACTTGGGTTGTTCTTAATTTCTTGAGCTTACTATTTTAATGCATGACAACCATTAGAAATAAATTTATATTTCTATGTGAATCCGGGAGGAGAATAATAGATTAGAATGAGGAAATTAAGGAGCAAGGTTATTATCCTTTTATAAAATAAGGGATTTGAATTAGCATCTAGGATAGGGATATACCTATAAGCCTTGTTTGGTTCAATTGCAAGAAAATTACTTAATAAATCTAGAAGAATTGTTGTATCTCTGTGAGAGTTGTAGCTGAAATATTCAATAGATAAAAGATTTTAAGATGGGAGATCAAGATCGTTGTCTAAACCTTGAGAAACAAAAACTTGATAACCAATTGGACTACTATAAGAATGGAGATTTGTATGATTGATAAAAAAGCCTCAAGCCTATAATTCTTATCATAACTGTTTACAACCGCTGCTTGCTTTGCTCTGGTCATAAAATTTTATTTCTTGTTTATTAATTCACATTTTTATTCTCAAATTCAAAATCATCTTGATACTATACAACACCTAATACTCATTGTCTGAAACTAAAAGTTGGTTAAAATTCTACTTGTTTAGTCCTCGTGGGAATGATATCTGATTGTCTAAATCACTATATTACTTGAATGATCACGTGCACTTGCGTGTGAGTCTGAGTCGCAATAAGTTTCTTGCGTTGTTGCCGGGGATCTAATACAATTAGTAAATTGCTAAATTTTTGGTTTTTGATATTAAGTTTAGGTATTAACAACTTGATATTAGAGGCTGAATTTTTGAAGGTTTAGCTGAATCTAGGACTGGCGAGTGACAAAGAACTAGTAGAGTCTTTTTCAAAACCAAAGCAAATCTTCAACAAAGGTGAAGAAGGGCTGAACAAAGAAATAAACCAGTTGATCCAAATGCTGGGAATGTTCCACCTCCTGTCATTCCTGTTATTCCAGTTGCTCCTACTCAACAAGCTACTAGACCTGTTCGTGAGGTGGCAATCCCACTCATGAACAATGTGACGAGTAGTATTCTAAAGCCTAAACTAGGAGGTCAATTTGAATTGAAGCAGAATATAGTGCAATTGCTGAATTCAGTGGGGCAATTTCATGGCCTTTCACACAAAGATCTATAACAGCATACATAGACCTTCTTGGAAATCAGCGATACATACATTCCTGAAGGGGTGAATTCTGATTATGTCAGGTTGACACTCTTCCCCTTCTCTCTAATGGAGGAAGTAAAAAGGTGATTACATGTTGAACCACCACTATCCATCACTACATGGGAAGATCTAGCTCAAAAGTTTCTTATTCAATTCTTTCCATATGGGAAGACGACACACTTGAGGCATGAAATCTTGAGTTTTAGACAAAAGGATAGAGAGAATCTCTACCAAGCTTGGGAGAGATTTAAGGTTATGATCTGAAATTGCCCTCACCATCATCAATCTAATGATGTTCTTGTGCATACTTTCATAGAAGGATTGGAGTCAAACATAAAGATTCTCTTGGATTCAGCAGCAGGTGGACAGGCTCTTAAGAAGATATATGAAGAATTGTACACACTATTGAATCGGATTTCACAAGGGAACCCTGACTATCATTCAGACTCAGGGAGTACTCCTAAAAACGTTGCAGGGGTGTTGGAGGTAGATTAGTTAACTGCACTACAGGCACAAATTGCAGCCATGCAAAATCATATGATTACTCAGCTTAATAGCATAAAGTTGGGTGTTTCTCAACCAGCAGCAGCTACAACGAATGCAGTTCAACAAGCAAATTCTTTGTGTGAGGTTTGTGGAAGTGGTGAGCATATAGCTGATGCTTGCACGACTAATTTGGATTCTAACAATTATGTGGGGAATGCAAATTGGTAGGGACAATAAATTTTTTGTAATACTTATAATTCCAACTAGAGAAACCATCCCAATTTCTCATGGGGTAGAAATCAGGCACAAAATACAAATCAGTACAATGGATAAGTGCAATCAAATCCACAGCCAACTCAGAATACACAGGAGACTACTCAATCTAGCAATATGGAGGAATTGGTGAAGCATTTTATGGCTCAACAAGCATACTTTGCAACTAAAATTAAGACTCAACAGACACAGTTTGCAGCTGAGTTGAAGAGTCAACAATTAGTTACGAGAGATCCAGAGTTGCAATTGGGTCAAATTGCAGGAGCACAGAATACAAGAACTCAAGGAGCATTACCTAGCGATACAGAGACAAATCCTAAGCAGGTAAATACAATTACAACAAGGAGTGGGCTGCAAACTATGGAGATAGTTCAAGAATTGTTGGCCCCATAATTATTGATGAAAGTACCAAAGACAATGCAGAGAAAGAAATCAAAGAAAAAGTGGCAAGTGATGAAATTCATGTGGACAAGAAAACTCTCCCCTTACCTTTTCCTTCATCAAGATGAGGCAAGTTAAAAGAAGTTCTTAGATCTTCTGAAGCAGGTTCAAGTGAATCTTTCTCTTGTTGACATCCTATAAAGTGTGCTAAAATATGAAAAATATTTGAAACATATAGTTGCAAATAATAACTGGTTGATCGAGTATTCTACAGTTGCACTTACTTAAGAGTGCACGTCCAAGATTCAAAACAAATTTCCCACGAAGCTTAAAGATCCAAGTAGTTTTACCTTGCAGATTACCATTGGACAAACTATTTGCACACATGGATTGTGTAACTTGGGAGCTAGCATAAATCTTATGCCTATATCGTGGTACAGGAAGATGGGTCTTGGGAGTCCTAAACCCACTACTATTATTTTGCAGTTGGCAAATAGATCACTTGCCAGGCCCGATGGTATTATCTAGGATCTTTTGGTACAAGTAGGATCGTCATTCTTTCTGGTGGATTTCGTAATTCTTGACTTTGAGGATGATCCTGTGGTTCCATTTATTTTGGGACGACCTTTCTTAGCAATAGGGTAGTCACTAATTGATGTAGCAGCTGTGAAAATGACAATACAAGCACATAATAAAGTAGAAGTATGTGATGCGTACAAGGCATTGAAACTACCAGCTATATATGAGGAGTTGTCATCTATATCGGTTATTGACCATGTTTCTGCTTGGTAGTTGTTCTTGTCCGATGATCTATTAGAGCGAGCCTTAATGGCTCATGATTTGTATTTTTGTGGAAGCATTGGAATTGGTCCAGGTTATGAATTTGGCAGTGGTTGAGATGATGAAAGATCCTGTCGGACCATTAAATAGGCCAACTGGTCCATCGCCTAAGCCCTCAATTGAAGAAGTTCCTAACTTGGAGCCTAAGGTTCTTCCTTCTCATTTACAATATATTTTTCTTGGTTTTCAAGATACTTTGCCTATTATTTTTTCTGAAGGATTAACAGATATACAGGTAAAGAAAGCGATAGTAGTCTTAAAAAGAAGAAGAAAGGCGATTGGTTGGAAAATGTCCGATAGTACAGGAATTAATCTAGAATTTTACATGCACAACATTTACATAGAAGAAGGTTACAAACCAAGAGTGTAGCAACAAAGAAGATTGAATCCTATGATAAATGAGGTGGTCAGGAAAAAAGTGATCAAGTAGTTAGATAGTGGTATTGTTTACCCAATTTTCGATAGCAAATAAGTGAGTCCAGTTTATTGTGTACCGAAATAAGGAGGGATGATCATGGTAACTAATGATGATAATGATTTGATCCCCACATGCATGGTAACTTTTTAAAGGATCTATTTTGACTATCGAATATTGAATAAAGCAACCCGTAAAGACCACTATCCTATTCCTTTCATTGACCAAATGCCGGATAGATTGGTGGTGCATGAGTATTATTATTTTTTGGATGGGTACTCTGGCTACAATCAGATAATCATAGCACTAGAAGACGAGGCGAAGACCACTTTCATATGTCCATACGGTACATATGCGTTCAGACGCATGCCATTCGACCTATGTAAAGCATCTGCTACATTTCAGAGATGTATGATGGTAATATTTTATGATATAGTTAAAGGTTTCATGGAGGAATTTATGGATGATTTTTCTGTGTATGGTAATTCTTTTGATAAGTGCTTGCAGAATCTTGACAGAGTCCTAGCTCGATGCGAAGAGACAAACTTGGCACTAAATTAGGAAAAGTGCCACTTTATAATTAAGGAAGGAATTTCCCTAGGCCATAAAGTGTCATTAAAAGGACTCAAAGTGGATAATGAAGGTTGAAGTGATTGAAAAGTTGCCACATCCAATCACAGTCAAAGGAGTGTAGAGCTTTCTTGGACATGCAGGTTTCTATAGGCGATTCATTCAGGATTTTTTAAGGATTGCAAGTCCTATGTGCAAATTATTGGAGAAATATGCCATGTTTGAGTTTGGGGATAATTACCAAGCATTTTTTGAAAAACTAAAGAAGAAGTTAATTGAAGCACCTATTCTGACTGCTCTAGATTGGGAGTTGCTGTTTAAGCTGATGTACGATGCTAGTAATGTTGTTGTGAGAGATATTTTGGGTTAGAGAAGAGATAAGGTATTTCTCTTAATATACTATGCTAGCAAAGTGTTGAATGATGCTTAAGTTAATTATACGGTTATAGAGAAAGATATGATGGCAGTGGTGTGTGCATTTGACAAGTTTAGAACTTACTTAGTTGGCACAAAGGTCATTGTTCATACTAACTATGCTGCTATTAAGTATATTGTGAACAAGAAGGATGCAAAACCTCGACTGATTAGGTGGATTCTATTACTATAAGAATTTAATCTTGAGGTTTGAGATCAGAAGGGAGCTGAAAATAAAGTTGCTCACCACTTATCATGGCTAGAAAATTGAAATCATATTATTGATGACTCTCTTAGTATTAAGGAAGAATTTCCTGATGAAAAGTTATTGTCTTTCGATGCATTTGAGTTCCCATGGTATGCTAATATTGTGAATTTAATAGTATATGAAGTGTACCCTCCTGATGCCACCACACAACAAAGGAAGAAGCTGCTCTATGATTCACGTGCCTATATTTGGGATGAACCATATCTCTTCAAGAAGGGTCCAGATGGAGTTATTCGTAGGTCTATATCAGAGGCTGAATTTTCAAAGGTACTTGAAGATTGCCACTCAACTCTTTATGGTGGACACCATGGTGGTAAGAGGACTGCTAGGAAAGTGTTGGAATTAGGTTTTTTCTGGCCTACGTTGTTTAGGGATGCAATTGCTTTTGTGAAAATTTGTTATCAATGTCAAAGGTTGGGTACTATATCTAGGCATCATGAGATTACCCTTAATAATAATTTAGAAGTTGAAGTCTTCAATGTTTGGGGGATCCGTTTCATGGGCCCATTCCCACCTTTAAAGGCAATTTGTACATTCTTGTAGCGGTTGACTACGTCTCTAAATGGGTGAAGGATATAGCTAGTCCAACTAATGATGCAAGAGTGGTTCTGAAATTTATAAAGAAGAACATATTTTCCTGATTTGGTACACCTAGAGAAATAATTAGTGATGGAGGTACGCAGTTTATCAATACTTGGTTCAAAAATTTTCTTGTTAAATATGGTGTTAGGCACAAGGTTGCTACTGCGTACCATCCCCAAACTAGTGGACAAGTTGAGGTGTCCAATCGGGAGATTAAGCAAATACTTTAGAAGACTGTGAATGGGCTGTGAAAAGATTGGCCTAAAAAGTTGGATGATGCACTTTGGGCATACCGTACATCTAACAAGATGCCTATTGGTATGTCCCTTTATTTCTTAGTTTAATGTAAAGAATTACATTTGCCTGTGGAGCTGGAACATCAAGATATTGGGCCGTGAAAAATCTAAATATTGAGATAACTGCCATGGGGGAGAAACAGTTATTGCAGCTGAATGAGCTTGATGATTTTAGGCTTTATGCCTATGAAAATACCAAACTATATAAGGATAAGACCTAAATATGGCATGCTAAACAAATTCAATAGAGAGTATTTGAACCCGAACAACTTGTTTTGTTGTTCATATCAAGGCTTAAGTTGTTTTCAGGTAAATTATGATTGAAATGGTCGGGATCTTTTGAGGTGGTGCGCATGACACCTCATGGAGCTGTAGAGTTGTAGAATAGAGATAAGACAAAAAAGTTTCTAGTGATTGGACATTTTGTTAAGCATTATTTGGTGATCATCCGGATAAGCATAAGGAATCTATCACTTTTACTGATGTGTGATGCTGAGGTAAGTCATGCCACGATGTAAAATAAGGAGCTTGGTGGGAGGTAACCCACAAATGTAATGTAATAGGTAGTTTAATTTTTAGTAGTGAAGAATAAAAAGAAAAAATATAAAAAAATGAGTCATGCCACGACTGAAAATAAGGTGCATGGTGGGAGGAAACCAACTTTTTCTTATGTAATTTTGTTGTTTTTGATTGATGTGCAGGAATAATAAATTTGGTGGAGAAAGAGAAGAAGAGAATATGGAGAACATGGGCTTTTGAGTAAGTAAATAGTTGTTTCATGGTGAGAAAAAGGTAAGGGATAAGAAAAGATACATTAGGTATGGGAAATTTAGCCTTAGAAAAGTTTTTGGATGCAATTTTTAGTGGACCGATGCTATCGTGGTGCGTCGTGTCGATGTATGTAAATTCCACACTTAGAAAATAATTTCAAGGCTATTTTTAGTGAATCAAAGTGATTCTGATGCATCACGTTGGTCCATCAATGCGTTTCCCATTGCACCGCGTCGGTCGGAATGTAGGAAACACTTAGAGTATTTATTTAATGTAACTTTTAGAGAATCAACACAAACTTGATACGTTGCATCGATTCTTCAACACGATTCCTAACGCGTCGCGATGCCTTTATCCAGCGGTGAAAATTTTTAAACCTAATTTACCCCTCTATAAATACCTTACCTTACCTATTTCCGTTCTACTCACCTAACCTAGCTGCACTGCCCCAATTTTCCCCAAAGCCCTAAACTTGCTCCCTTCATAATTTAGTCAATTTTGAGCAACAACAACAAGTTCTCAACTTTATCTTCACTCTTGTTAACTAAGCACAGGTAAGTTTTGATTATATTTTGTGTTTAAGTCTTATGAACCCATGTGATTTACTATTTTTATAAGTTTTGTGTTCTGCTAATTTCATTAAAATAATAGTGAAATAATCTAGGGTTAGGTTTAATTAATTTGAACTTTCATTGAATGTTAAGTGTTAAAATTATGTGAGAACCTTAGGAGGTGATGATGATATGTTGTTATGGGATTGATATTTCTTATGTGGGAAGCAAGTATATTCTAAAATAGGAATCATGGATTAACTGATTCGGTTCCTCAAAGGGTTTGAGCTATAAATTGATTGACAATTGCGTGTTTTGCTGTACTATGTGTTGAAATTCAATACGGAGTTGCTTGGTTCACTATATAATAGAAACTAAGTATGGGGTGGATTTCAGTTCAACACCACCTTAGTGGTAGCTATAAAATGCCTTGACTGAAGTGTACTTAAAGTGAGCAATGAGAATTGTCTGAATTGTAATGAAAGTGAGATGAAATTTGTGCCCGATGCTAGAAAATTGATGATGCTCAATATACGAAGGAAATTAAGTATGGGGTGGATCTCGATTTAACACCACCTTAGTGTTAGGTATATATGATAGAAATGAGTGTTGTTGATTTGGATTTAGAAGTGACATAGGAAAAGCATGTATTAAATTATTAAGGGGGAGTAATGTGTTAATGAAGGGATATGCGTCGATAAAAGATGTTTAGTACTTAAGCCATGTACTGAAACTGTTAAGTGTCCCAAATACAAAATGTCTTCATGTGTTATTGATGGATTAATAATTATAAGAATTATGAATTAGAAAGGGGAAGTTTGAGTAACCAAGTCATTCACATTTAATACTTGTTTTATATGTTGTGGGCTATTATGTTTAATAGGTACAATGTCGAGCAGCCACCAATCAAGAAACAAAGGTAAAAATGCATCTGGACCATCCGAGCCTAGGCATAAGAGGAGTCATGACGCCAATAAGGTACCTGCAGCCCCACATGTTCTTAGGTGGCAAAAGAGGTTTGGAACCAAGGCTGCAGTTGCAGAAGGATGAAAGTGGTACTCGCAGTATAAAGAGTAAAAATATCCAGTTGATTAATTTATCAACAGGGTAAGTTTAATGAAGGACTATCCTTTGATGGTGAGAAAGATAGAGGCACAGCACACCACATGCATTTTCTCTTCGAGCAACCAGGTCCCTGCAACTTGAACTTAGTTCAAGAATTCTATGCAAACTGGAACCCGAAAGATTTAGAGGTTGAGGTACGTGGGCAAGTTCTAACTTTCACTACAAACACTGTTAATGAGCTGTTAGGTGCACCCCATGTGGATCCAGAGTCAGTGAAGACAATGATCATTGAGCCTCCCTATCAGCATATCCATTATCTCCTATGTGGAACTAGATCTACGGTGAGGTGGATTTACCATAAAGAGGGAGGTACGTATTTTTCACTTCCATTTGCTCACTTGAACAGGAAGGCATATTTATGGGATAGGATCATCTATGCCTATCTGGTTCATGGAAAATATATGACGGAGGTGACCCGTGATAGGGTATGTCTTATTTATGATTTGGTAAGAGATAATATGGATGTAAATGTGGGTGCTATTATTTTATCTGTGACAAAAAGGCTTAATTTTTAGGAGGTAGGAGATATGGATTTGGTGGATTACTAATAAGATTTTCGAGGCAACATGGTATGCCCGAAGAGGATGCAGACTATTTATCGCTTGTGGGTAACAAGCCACTCGATATCTCTCGCACCAAGGCACCAATTCCTTATGTTGTTAATTTGACTATGCCTGAGCATAATGCTCGCTCTGATGAGATCACAGCCCATAGTATGGGCTAACTATGCTATAATTAAGGACTGGGGGGCGTCCAGCCACCCAATAAGAGATTCGTGCAGTAGAGCTTGACTATCCTCTAGGACATCATGCTCGGACATTGCTTCACATTGGGCTTGACTTTGATGAGCCGGTTAATGATGATGTCCCTAAAAATAAGAAAGGCGTATGGCTTGTTCTGATGATGAGTCTAAGGAAGAAGAGCAGTCTGATGATGGTGACTCAGGTGCTAATTTTGGTGAAGAAAATGCTGATGATGTGATGGCCATGGTAACATTCGATTGAGCAGGGAGTACCAGCCATCCTGCATTATGCTTAATTGCTAGCACTGGGACAGTGCTATGTTTAAGTGTGGGGTGGTTGGTCATAAATCTTCTTCATATTCATCTCTTTTATTTATTTCTAAACAATATTGGTTTTTGGTTGTGTTGGATGAATTTTTTTTTGGGTTGTAAGTTGACAATATTTCCCTTTTTGGTAATTTAGTTTAAAAGTATTTTCTTTATTTACAATATTTTATTTTCACCCTTTGTGGTAAAATTTTTAGATTACAAGTATTATATGTGCCCTTTTTGGTGAATTTCGTTATGCAACGTCATAGTTAGTTTCCTTCCCCTATGATATATAGATAACGATCGTCTTAAGGGGAGTGCGTCTTTAGAAGCTAAGAATAGTAGCTTGATTGCTACCTGTCAAAAATGTGGTGTGTTGGTCAAAATACTTCAATTTGAGTATGTTGAAACAAAATGAGATGTTTTAAAATGTAAGTCCCAACAAGTGTATTTTGGTTTGATTGGATTAATGTGGAATTTAATAAAGTACAATATCGGAACCTGCAAGGATCTGACTTGATTCTTAGCATGCACAGTATGAGTGTGTGTTTGTTTATATTCTGCATGTATAGGAATGACTAGAGATTGCCCGGTGTGTTTGTAAAGAAAAATAAAGTGTGTTAGGTGTAGGAAGTGATTTAGGCATTTCTTTGTTAACCAAATTGTAAAGACTTTGTTTACTTACCCTTATGTATAACCTTAGTTAAACCCTGTTGAGCCTATGGCCCGAATTCTTTGGTAGCCTTATATATAGCCAAATCCTTTCATTGATAGACCTTAATTTGATCCATATTTCCTAAGCACTTTAACATGAATAATGAAAAAGGGGGAATGTGAAGTACAGAGAAAGAAAAAGGTGAAAGTGAAGCTTTAGAGAAGTTATTTGCATATTTAATTATTATGGTTAGGAGTAGAAAATAATACGTGATGAAAATTACAGTTATTGCTACCCGGTTATTGTTACAGGTTCATTGTAACATAATAACTGGAAAGTTGCTTAGGTTGAGGGTGGCTACTATAGGGGTGCGTAATGAGAATTGGGATAAAAAGAAAAAGTTGAAATATGAATGATGTTGTAAAAAGAATTTACTCCTATCGTAGTATTGTTAATGTACTTAGAAAGATCTGGATGAAACAATGGAAAGTGTAAAGATGATGAAATGAAAAGATTGGTTGAAAAAATATGATTGTGATTGAAGGTAGTTATGTATTAAAGTTCTTAGGGAGATTAGTCACTATTTCTGAAATAGTTCCTACCCATCCCTTAGCCTATATTACAACCATAAAAAGACCTATTTGATCCTACATTTCAACATCTGACTATTAGTGGAGTAATACACTAAGAGCAAGCCTATGGTTCATCTCCTATTATGTACGAATTCTTTGCGAGAGCGAGTGATTAAATTTTAATATTCCCCTCTTGATTAAGATTGTTAAATTATAAGTGATACAGGGAAAATTTTATTGTTTTGAGAGTGCATGAGGATGAAAGTACGGATTACTTATTGAGTTGCCGAATTACTTGATTGTTTTAAGTTTACCAACAAATTGAATGCCATTATTGGGACAATGAAGTGTTAAATAAAGGTTCTTATTCCCAATGCTAGCATGATTCTTAGGCGGTGATAAAAATGTTTGATGATTGCGATGCTTGAAGTTGTTCAAGGACGAACAAGGTTTTAAGTGTGGGGTGGTGATCTTGGGCATATTTATATGTCCAAACACCGCTAATTACCCATATTTAGACTTATTTTGAGAATAAAAGGTGTGCTAATTATATTAAAGTAAGAGTTAAATTATGTTTCGTGGCTAACTGATATGATTAGAAA
The DNA here is from genome assembly GCF_002878395.1 of Capsicum annuum. Lineage (NCBI taxonomy): Eukaryota > Viridiplantae > Streptophyta > Magnoliopsida > Solanales > Solanaceae > Capsicum > Capsicum annuum. Next base: position 1,519,142 of record NW_025833151.1, on the reverse strand, counting down.
TACAAAATTAATTTCCTATGGATTTGGAAAAAAATCAGATGCACATAATGAAGAGACAAAAGATCATGTGGATTAAAGTCAAAAAACATATGGAGATACATGAGAGTAAAGAAAAAAGAAAGGAGCTGAGGATTGATGAGGTGAAAGAAAGGAACTAGAGAAAAATTCCATTTACACAACGCAATCTCAATGTATCGCGTTGACAGGTAAGAATTGTGCCTTAGTAAAAATATGAAGAACAAGTTCTAGTGCATCGATGTGATGTCAATGCGTCGTGTTGATGCAGAAGTTTTTTGCCTTAGAGAATACTATGATTGAAACTTCTAGTGCATCAATGCGATGTCAACGCATCGCATCGATGCTTATAACTTTGACACATTGCAAAATTTTGAGGAGCAAATTCCAGTAACACGATGCAATCTCAACGCATCGCGTCGAGTGGTGAAGATTTTGACTTAGTTTGATTTTCAAATATGACTTCTAGTGTGGCAACACGATGTTGATGCAATGCATTTGTTGGATCAACGTGATTAACGATGCAACGCATCATAGTTTCAGATCAGGTGAAATTTTCCTAAGTATAAAAGGAACACGTGAGCACAATTCTAAAGACTTTTTGGCAAGCATAGCAGTGGCTAAAAAACATAGAATTCTTCTTTTAGGGTTCTTATTATTTCTTTTGAACTTCTTTACTTCAAAACTAATTTTGGGTATGATTAATTACTTATTTTTTATGCTTAATTCAAATATGAGTGGCTAAATACCCTTGTTCTGGGGTTGAGGTCAAGAACAGGATTACTCTTTGATATTCCTTATAGTAGTTTTGTTTTTGGGTTATCACCTAGGTTGTTCTTAATTTCTTGAGCTTACTATTTTAATGTATGACCACCATTAGAATAAATTTATATTTCTATGTGAATCCGGGAGGAGAATCATAGATTAGAATGAGGAAATTACGGAGCAAGGTTCTTATACTTTTATAAAATAAGGGATTTGAAATAGCATCTAGGATAGGGATATACCTAGAAGCCTTGTTTTGTTCAATTGAAAGAAGATTACTTAATAAATTAAGAAGAATTGTTGTATCTCTGTAGGAGTTGTAGCTGCAATATTCAATAGATAAAAGATTTTAGGTTGGGATATCAAGATCGTTGTCTAAACCTTGCGAACCAACAACCCAATAACCAATATGACTACTATAAGAATGGAGATTTGTATGATTGTTAAAGAAGCCTCAACCCTGGAATTCTTATCATAACTATTTACAACCATTGCTTACTTTGCTCTAGTCATAAAATTTTATTTCTTGTTTTTTAATTTACATTTTTATTCTCAAATTCAAAATCATCTTAATACTATACAATACCTAATACTCATTGTCTGAAACTGAAAGTTGGTTAAAATTTTAGTTGTTTAGTCCTCACAGGAATGATATTTGATTGTCTAAATCGCTATATTACTTGAAAGATCACATGCACTTGCGTGTGCGACTGAGTTGGAACAGTTAGGTTTATTAGAGTTTGTAATCAAGAGGTTGATTATAGTGGATTATTGAGTGCACATGAGGGCAAGCCATGGTTTTTCCTTCCTTGAGAAGTAGGTTTCCATATTAAATTTTTGTGTTCATTAAATTCCTTGAAAGTTTTAGCTTCCTTACAACTTTACTGTGTTATTGCATGTGACTGACTTTAAAGGACATGGTCCCTCATAGTGTGGTGCAACCCCCACGTTTTAACAATTAGTATTTGAGCAAGTAAACTCTAAAAAGTTCATACCTAGAGTGATTTATTGATCATGGTTTCTCCACCTCATATGGCAGAAGGGAATCTACCACTAGACCACTCTAATTTAATGGGCAGTACTTGGGTGGTGGAAAACCAGGATGTTTGACTTCATTATGGTTGAGAACAGTGAGCTGATGGATATAATACTTGATTGTACTTATGTTCTTTTTAGATAGGTCAAAGAAGGAGAGATAACAAGGATGGTTGACAAAAACAAGAGAGAGTTCGATTATGAAGGTCGAATGGAATTACAAGGCAAATAAATTATTTGTCTATGGAATAGGACCTGATGAGTATAACTAGATTTCTACTTTTGAAAATGATAAAGAAATCTTGGATTGCCTAAAGATAGCTCATGAGGGAACAACTGATGTAAAGGATACTAAAGTTGACATGCTGACTACTCAGTATAAAACCTTCACCATGAAAGAAGGAGAGACAATTCAAGAAATTCATAAAAGATTCACTTTTATCACAAATGAGCTACAATGTTTAGGAGAAGTGATTCCTTTGTATAAGTAAGTGAGAAAATTCTAGGTGTTCTTCCTCAGTCCATGAAAAGCAAAGTGGATGCTATTACTAATGCAAAAAACTTGAAGACTCTCAATATGTATGAGCTCATTAGTAATCTAAACATCATGAGCTCAAGAAGAAACAAGGACAAGAGAAGAAGGATGCAAAAAGGGAAAAATCTCTTGCACTGAAAGCTTCTAAATCTGAATCAAATAAAGAAGACACTAATGTTACATATTTGGAAAAATAAAATGTTAGACATATGAAGAAAAGTGGCCAGTTTCAAATAAAGGAAGTAGCAACAAAAAGAGTGGCAATGTTGAAGTTTGTCACGAATGTGGAAGTCCTGAGCATTTCACTAAGGACTATGTAATGAACAAAATGGATTATTAGGAATATCTTAAGACTGGAGGTGACAAAGGAAAGAACAGGGATCAGGTCCCTGTAAAAGAAAGAAAATATATTGTAGTTGATTATGCAATAAGGCAGGCTCTAGCAGTGTGGGGAGATTCCTTCAGTGAATCTAATAAAGCTGAGAAGGCTGATGATGTGTCCATGCTAGCTGTGAAAGAGTGTGAAGTCAACTATGATTCCTATTTTTCTCTCATGGAAAACACTGAAGATGAAGAAGAAAATGAGGTAACTCTCTCTAATATTAAGGAAAATATAGATAACTACTCTGCTAGAAAAATAAAGAAGCTAGTAAATATGTTGCTTGATTTTATGTGTGAGCTGACTACTGAGAAAACACTCTAGAAGAAAAATTAGAGAATCAGGAGCTTCAATTAATTGGTTTAACTCTCCATATTTTTGAAACAAAAAAATAGTTTTCTAAGCTAAAATCTGATAATCTGAGTTTATTGAGTCAACTGGAGAAAGTAAATGATTCTGATGATAAAGGAAAGAAAAAAACTTCAAAGCTTTAGATGAATGTTGAAAATAAATTGAGGTGTTCTCAAAAGAACCTTATGACTTCCCTCCATAAGAAGGAAGAGATAGAAAAGGACCTGGTCTGTCTATAGGAAAAACTTAATAAATTACTAAAATGGACCTCATCCTTACAATCCTTTCTAATCTAGCTGGTCAAAGTGTCAATAATAGTAAAGGGATTGGATATCAGTACAAGACCCATTCACTAGTGTATCATGGGAAAGTTGTTCCTGGTATTAGAAATAGGATCCATAAACCTCTATGTACTTATTATGGAAGAGATGTACACTTGAAGAAAAACTATCAGTATTTTGTTAGAGCTAGAATAAGCAGTACTAATTACATCTAGAAGGAGAATTATTATTCTAAGGGTTTCATGTCTTTGAAAAATGCGAAGAAGAATTCTCTACCTAGATGGGTGAAGAAAGATTCGATCACACCATTGTCCTCTTAATGGGAGCTAAAACTTAACTGGTTTACAAAATCTAACAAATGACTATGTTTATAGGTAGGAGTAGGGGAAGGTAGTCAGAAATGGTTCATGGATAACAGATGTTCAAAGCATATTACAAAAGGACTGACTGTTTCTTTCTCTAGAGATATTTCAAGGTGAAGGTGTATTCTTTGGAAATGTTAAAAAGGGATATGTTCATAGAATGGGAAAGATTGGAAAATCATCTGATCAAGCAATAGAAGATGTGTAGTATGTTAAAGGGCTCAAGTACAGTGTTCTAAGTGTTTCTCAAATCTGTGGACAAAGGCAATAAGGTCAACTTTTCGACTGATGGATGTACTATGTCAAGCTTGAAATCTAGGAAATTTATTCTCAAAGCAAAGAAAATCAAAATTATGTTTGTGGATGATTTGGAGTCGGTGGCTGATGGGAATTAACATTATTAAGTGTTCAAAGTAAAGATGCTGATTTATGGCACAAAAGGCTAGGAATTGTAAGTTCCTCTTTGCTGAACAAGATGATTTCAAGGGACCTAGTTTGTGGGATACCAAAGATAAAATTTCCAGAAAATAAGGTTTGTAATGCAAGTGTAAAGGGCAAAAAAACAAGGTTTTCCTTTAAGATGAAGAAGCAGGTGAGTACTTCTAGACCCCTAGAGATGTTGCATATGGATCTATGTGGACCTGTTAAAGTCCAAAGTACAGAAGAAAAAAAGTATGTGTTTTTTATTGTAGATGACTACTCAAGGTTCACCTGGACAATGTTCATAAGAATAAGGGATAAAACCTATTAGGTTCTGGTTACCTTTTCCAAACAAATTCAAATAATGCTGAACTATAAGATTGGTCAATTCAAATCTGATCATGGAACTGAATTTAAAAACTCCTAAGTTACAGAATTTTATGCTTAAAATGGAATCAATCATAAATTCTCTTCTCTAAGGACTCCTCAGCAAAATAAAGTAGTTTAAAGAAAGAACAAAACCATTATAGAGATTGATAGGACCAAACTGATTGATAGTGGAATTCAAAAGAACTTTTGGGCTAAAATTGTAAACACTTGTTTCTATGCGACAAATAGGTGCTTGATCAGATCACTCTTGAAAAAGACCCTATATGAGTTTGTGTTCAATAAAAAGCCTAAGATTGACTACTTTAGACCTTCTGGGTTCAAATACTTTGTTCTAAACAATGGGAAGAATGATCTTGGCAAGGTTTACTCTAAAAGTGATGAAGCAGTATTTGTAGGCTATTCCTCAACAAGAAAAGTATACAGAGTTTTTAACAAAATAACTTTGTGTGTTAAAGAATGTGTTCATATGGTCTTTGATGAATTAGGAAAGCTAATGAATCTTAATGATGGTGAATAATCAGAAATTAAAGAAGTCATTCTTGTTCAAAGAGATGATATTATTTAAGATGATGGTCAAGAGGTAAATAGTGCAGATGAGAATGATGGGAGTGATGGTGATCCAGGATACTCCAGTTGAAAAATAATAAAAAGGATTCAGTCAAACACCTCAGGGACCTAGTCCTAGTTGAATTAATCTTAGAAGGTCAAACTGGTGGCACAAATCTTCTCATCCACTTGAGAATCTAACTACACCTTTGGAATATGGAATCTAAAAAAGGGCTCATGCAAAAATTCCATGGAATTCTAGCATACTATCCCAAATTAAGCCTAAAAATATGAAAGAAGCTTTGAAAGATGTTGAGTGGATCAATGAAATGGAGGAGGAACTTCAATAATTTTACAAAAGTAAAGTTTAGCACCTGGACCCCAGATCTATTGATAGAACAATTATAGGAACTAAATGGATGTACAAAGATAAGCAGGAAGAACAAGGAACCATCAATATAAATAAAGCAAGGATGGTTATTCAAGGCTATAACCAGGAGGAATGAATTGATTATGATGCTACATTTTTCCCTGTAGCAAGGATAGATGCCATCAGGATTATTATTGTTTTTCTTGCCTATATGGGGTTCAAAATCTTCCAAATGGATGTAAATACTTCTTTTCTAGATTGAAACTTGAAGGAAGAAGTTTATTATTAATACTTCATGTGCTCGAATTGGAAAAAACTCTCTATGGGTTGAAGCAAGCACCTAGGTCTTGGTATGAGAGATTTTCAAAGTTTATTCTGGAAAATGTCATTATAAGAGAGAAAATTGACAATACACTCTTTTTGAAGTCTAGAGGTAGCAACTTACTGATTGTCTAGATATATGTTGATGATATAATCTTTGGAGCTACTTCTGAATACCTATGTGAAGAGTTTACAAAACTGAGGGGTAGTGAATTTGAAATAAGTATGATAGGTGAACTATGTTTTTCCTAGGCTTACAAATCAAGAAAACTTCTCAAGGGACAATGATTGGTCAAGAGAAGTACATCAAGGATCTACTGATTAGAAGATGGGAGATGCTAAGACTATTGAAATCCCAATTGGAACCAATTGTAAGATGGACACTAATAAATTAGGTCCCTCAGTCAATGGATAGATGGATTATTAGATCCCCACTATATCTCACTATAAGCAGGCCAGATATTATGTTTAGTGTGGGAATGTGTGCAAGATTTTAGGCTTATACTAAGGATCTCATTTGAAAGCTATAAAAATAATTCTCAAGTATCTGAAAGGTACAGTGGGCCAGGACTAATACTACACTTCTAGAGATAATTTTGTTCTATTAGTATATGTTGATGATGATTATGCTGGATGTCTATTGGATAGAAAAAGTACCTCAGGAATGGCTTATTTTTTGGATTATTTCTTAATCTCTTGGGATTGTAAGAAGAAGAATTCAGTTTCTTTATCTACTGTTGAAGATGAGTATGTGGTTGTAGCTTCTTATGATTCTCAATTGTTATGGATCAAAAAAACAACTCAAGGACTTTGGGATTGTCTCAAATACTATCCCTTTGATGTGTGATAACAAAAGTTTCTTAATATGGCTAAGAATCTAATACAGCATAACAAGACCAAACATATTGATTTGAGACATACTTTTCTAAGTGACAATGTTGATAAGAAAACTATTTGGGTGATGTTTTTTAAGATTGAAGATAAAACAATATACATATTTATAAATGCTCTTCACAGGGAACAATTTGTGAAGAATAGGTTGAAGTTGGGGTTGATCAAAGTGACCTGACCTACTCAATAAATCAGTCTTTCTCCATAAAATTAGCTATGATCAGGAGATAGGTATCCTTAATAAAATAGGTACATATTGGTGTAACACAACACCATACCTTTGAAGGTATACACCCATGGGAAAAACTTGGGAGGAGGACAAATATGACATGCATAAAGTTAAAGATTTACTTAAGAAAAAAAGGGACCTGGTCCCATCTCTTAGTATAGTATCATGAATGTGTATTTTTTTGTTCTAGTAAAAAAAAAGATGTGTCTTCTCTCACAATGTTAGAAAATTATCTTATCCTTAAAAGAAAGATGAGTCATCCTATAATTGAAATTTATCATATCTCATTTTTTTAAAAAACTATCCCTTATGCTAATTTGTTCCTCAAAATCTAGCTGTTCCCAAACCTTCTCTCTTGTCAAAAATTAAAATCTAGCCATAACTAGTCCTTCTGTGACAAGGATTTCCAAATGGCTGAAAATTACCCATTCTCATTTTCTTCAAAGGACTATGAGCTTAGCATAGATAAAAATCCTCTATCAAATATTTTTGAAAACTATCTTTCTTCTCCTACTCTTCTAAAGCCAAACTCCTTCTTCACTCAACAAATTGATGAAGAATCATCCTTGAAGCCTCATAATTTTTTTGGTAGCATATTAAAGGATAATGCGTGGGTTGCTGAAAATCTCATCATGCAATTGAATAGCCTAAGAAAGAGCTTATTTGGTCCTAAGGAATAAGATTTCAGTAAGATAACAAGAAATCTTGAAGATAAGTCTAGAAGTTTTGCTAAGAAGAAGTACTTCTAAAGGACTTGGTTCTAAGAAGAGAAAATGGTTGAAGATGAACCCATCAATATTTTTTAAAAGGGAAAACTAGAAAAGGAAATAAAGGTTGTGTCTACAGAAGTGAGAAATGGGTTCTAGAAAAATCAAAAGGTACTAACTGGAAGAATCTTTGACTCAAGTATGTTAATAGAACCAGGTATGATTAAATTAGTTGAGCTTGTTAAACATCAAGGATGGATCTATCATATGGAAAGACCCATTCCTACAGTTTTTGATGAGGTAGTTAAGGAATTCGATTCCACGTTGAATTTTTCTTAAGACAGACTGAACATGATTGTTGTAGTTCAAGGACTCAAGATGAATCTTGATGTCGTATCACTTGGGAGAACTCTACAGGTTTCTACCAGTGGTGTTAGGACTATCTCAAAGCAACAACTATCAATAGAGTTCATGGTAAATGCATTAAAGGTTAAAGGAAAATTTGTAGGTACAGTGAATAGGAAATCACTCAAAAGTGAAGTCCAATTAGTCTTTGATGTTGTTAACAAACTGATTTTACCTAGATAACAAAAGAGGAACATTACTTCAGCTGCTGACTTTATGTGATGAACTGTCTTAGAAGTTTTGAGTTTATTTGCTTACTTTCCTTAATAATAAAGCACATGCATAAATTTATTCATGAGAAAAATGGAAAACAATGCATGTCTTATGGATATTGGTTGAATAAAGTATTTGATTATTTTTACATTGTCAGTGCAAATGGAAATCCTGGAATGTGATACAACTGTTGGTATGAAGACTCTAATAAAATTTGAGCATGGGGGAAAGAAATTAGGTAACATCTCTCAAGAGTTATTCAGTAAGAAAATAGAAGAATTGAAGCTCAACTCAGCTGCTAAGGATGAAGAGATTAGCAAATTGTAAGTGACAATTCAACATATTTCTAATAAGGATCTAAGTTTCTCTGAAGAGCTTAGAACTGAGAATGTTGAAATACAAAAAAGAGTTTCAACTTTGATTAATGAGGTTCTTAGCTCAAATGTAGAGATTAGGCATCTAACTAAGGAATTGCTATGCTGTCATGCTATAGAGAACAATAACATGGCTCTACTTCTCCATACCCTCTTCCCAAGTCCTTCACCTATTAATTTTTATTAATTCCTATGGCTTTTTATCTAGAACATTTAAATTATGCACTGCAATGATACTTACCTTTTGTATATGAATGAACCTTAGTTTGTGTGTTTTATTTATCTGTTCTTTATTTTTAAAGTTATTCTTCATGTTAATATTGCCTAGTGGCCATGAGTTAACTAACTTATTCTTATTTTACTCTAAGCTTATTATTATCACTTTTCATGAATGCCAAAAAAAAGAATACTAAATTCATGTGGCAGGGACCAGGTGTCTTGTTGTATGATATGTAAGGGTCCCAGTACCAGGTGCATACGTGATGAATATGCTGAATATTAGTGAAGCATGATGGCATGGCATGGGGATAGAGGGAAGAACTTTCCTCAAGCATGATGGCATATTAATAGGTGGAAGCATGGTGCAAAATAATAGTTGGAACATTTAATAACAGCAATGGTAATCACTCTAACTAAATAAGGTGAATGAATTTGATGCTCCATAGTTCTGTGGTCATGTTTTATGGATTGTCATCATCACAAAGGGGGAGAATTGATGTATCTTGTTTTGATGATCATCAACTAACAAAAAAGGACCATATCCCTTGGTTTTCATAGGAATATATAGCTGTCACATGACTACATAGTTTTGTTGTTTAGTGTAAAAAACTGTGCAGATGAGATGTGTACCAATATGGAAACCTAGCCTAATCAGACTTCTTCCCTCATCATTATTCCAATATAAAAGGAAAAGAATGCTTCTTATTTGAGTAGGTTCTGCAATCTAATTTTTCAAAAGAGAAATTGGCAAAAACTCAAATATTCCTCAAGTCCAAAACCTTTCTGTTCTGAGAGTGTGTGTCGTTGAGTGAGTCTTGGTGTGTAATTGAATTACTCATGTTATAAAACTAATAGTTTATCTTGTTTTTCTTTAGAGATCTTACGTAGAGTTACCTTAGTTGATATTGGTTAGAGATAATCCATATCAAGCTGAGTTCATGGCAGAGTTATCAAGGTAGGCTTGTAGTAGAGTTATTACAAGTAGATGGAGCCTAGAGTTAGATTCATTAAAGTCTGAGAAGGAAAGTCATTGTTTTTATCCCCCTTGAGAAAGGAAGTTTCCAGGTTAAATATTTTTGTTCTTTAAATTTTGGAAAAGTTTTCACTTTCCTACAACTTTAGTGTGTTATTGCATGTAACTGGCTTTAAGGGAACTATTCCAACATAGTGTGGTGCAACCCCTATATTTCAACAATATCAATATCATGTAAAGATTATAAGTTACATAAAATGATATTTAAGTGGAAAAGTACAATTGATAGAGTATTGGAGATATGTGTATAAGCTTGACATTTGGCAGTTACATTGCCTCAAACATAGTAATTCTATCCTAGCTTAAGTTTTATATGCCTATATTGCATTTTATAGAGTTGTGGCTATGTTGCAATTCCTTATTCAGATATCTCAATAGATCATACCCAAAATTCTTTGCTCCCTAATGTTATTAGAACTTCTTACAAAGAGTGTTGAAGAAATACTTTTGTTGAGTTCTAAGCTTTCAGTGTGAGTCTGTCTGTACAGACAACAATTCAGTTTAGCAATCAGACAGATAAGTTCCTATAGTTTTCCATCTTTTCATCTAGTCATACTATCCAAAGTTTCTTGACTATGCCTATTCCATAAGGTAATTTATTCAAATTCACGAAAATTTTGAATTCAGTTGAACCCTTACTCCTAGTCTAAATCAGTCTCAACTATAAAGAATATCTAGATTTAGAAATCAGTATCTTGTTAGTTTTCCAACTTCAGAATTCAAACTAGACATTAATAGTGAGTTCTTAAATTTCAAGATAGTTAAAGTTAGTTTTTAATGTAATCATCAGTCCATATTCAACACTCAGAATTACATGTTAGGGATTACATATTTTTTTTATGCTTTCAACCAAATCAGTCTTCATTCGAGGATGAATGATCCCAAAGGGGAGATATTGCGAAACACCAAAAATCTAAGCTATTATTAGAACTATGCTTCAAGTTCATGAAAAATCAAAATAATGTTTTGATATTTATATAAGTGATTTGGACATATATTAAGTTCTCAAATAGCTCATAGTGTATGGATAAGTCAAAACATCCCTTAGCGATTAAATTCTTGTGACGAATATAAATATAGTCTTATTCAAATGAGAATATAATTTTTATACTAAGAAATTTTTAGTTCAAGACCCACAAAAATATAGATATTGAATTATCTTTTCAATGATACAAATTTTGCCTTAATTCGATATTGGGGTGAATGGTTATGGCCAAATTACTAAAGTACTATCAAAGCTGCCAGTGAATATAGTCTAATGATGACTCGTAGTCAGAACCTATGAGTCATTAGGAGTACTCATCTTCACAGTAGTAGGGGCCGAAATTTGAGTTTCTAACTAAGATTCGAGCCATTAATTATGGCCAGACCCTATGAGTCGTGGCCAAAATCATCAGGACTACTTCCAAGCATTTTCTAGATGGTTCCTAAGGTTTTTTTGTCTTTTACCACTCTTTTAACGCCATAATTACATTGTCTAAGATATTCTAAGGCTGAATAAAAATCCAAAACAACCCCAAATCCCTCATTATCAACACATCACCAACAATATTCCCAAAACATGCAATTTCCTCTTTCTAAAAAAACAAATTAGGGGTTTTAATCTTCATATCCAAATCCCAAAATATTCAATTCAAGAATTAACTGTAATCAGGTATGTGGGTATTCAATGAGGATCTTCTTTCATCCTCATGCCCCAAAATATGATTTTTATTTCATGAATTTTATGATTTCCATAATCTAGTGCTTTTACCCAATTGCTATTCTAAACTTAAATTCTATCTTCCATGATACAATTTTCACACATAAGTATGTTTTTTATGATTATTCATGACTTCTTAGGCCCAGAATATATCATTCATTCTATTCTAATGTCCATGCATGATTTACATGTTATTATTTCAAATTTAAAGCATATGATCAAGTTATGAATGATATACCCATGTTTTTAAGATTTCTAAATCCTCATGTTTAATTACACTTTTGATTTAGTATTCCATGAAAAGTGTAAATTCTATGATTCCTCCATGAAATCCTTGAGTTCAACCATGAGATAGTGCTTCCTCATTACTTCTAGCATTCTTCCATACTTTAATCATGATAACTTGTTATATTGATGAAATTATTGAATTTTTGAGTTTAAGTCATGAAATTTATTATCATATCATTAAATTAAAATTATCATATATAATGTTATTTTTTAGTGCTGGAGGGATATGAACAACTGATACCTGGATAATTATGCATGTTCTAGATTTTCAAGTTATAAGTCATTCAGGCTATTTTTGTATCATTATATCAGATGATAAATGCACTGTTATTTTTATAATACCGTATATGAGAAAATTAGTTATCAATACATGTACTAGTTTGTGCTTCTATGTCAGTTTAGTTGGGAGTAGAACTTAGCACCAAGTGAATTTTGGGAATAAGGTTTTCCTACCAGTCGTGGGTGAGACCTTTAGTAGTAGACCCTGAGTTTTAGAACTATGTATCCATTTTAGTTATAAGAGGTGTTCATGCTAGTAAAGGGTTAATACTCTCTTAGGGGAACCTGCCAGTCAAGGGTGATACACTAGTCATTCGAGAAAACACTTTAGTAGATCCATCAAGCTAGTGTTAGTACCCATGGAAAGGTAATGACACCCTTCTAATTAATGCTATAGGTTGGATCCTGATGAGCTCAGATTATGGCGTGTTTGTTAAATGTTAGCTCCCACAGTCATAGTTTAGTATTTAGATCTTGTCAGCTCAGGTTTACATGACCAAGTATTTAATTTATTAGTTATTTAGTTATTTAGTTTTTCTGATTATTTCAGTACATTCTTTACTTGATAGTGCATTCGTTTTACATATTCAGGCATTCATGCCCAATATTCAGCTTATTCATGCCCAATATTCAGCTTATATCATGATTCTTTCATAGGGTTTACAGCCTATTCAGCTTTAACTTATGATTTACATATGATATTGATATTTCTACAGCTTCCTAGCTTACAAAAATGTTTTCAGCTCATGATTTAGAAATTTCACTATGTCTTATATCTTTTACATAAAATAATGACTTAAATGGACATTCTAGCAAATAACTTATGTCCTAAATTTTAAAGCATAAGTTAAGTATTTTCATGATTTAGTGCATGTCTCACATACTTAGTACATTCCAAAGTACTGACCATATATATGTATTTGTGGCTACTTTCCTTCATGATGTAGGTACAAAAGGTATCCCAAGCATCAGGTTTAGATAGTTCGTAGTATTTAACCAGTAACTGATAGGTTCTCTTATTTTGAGGACTCAAGTTAGTTGTAGTTATTGTATTTTATTTTAATTATTTTTATGTATTGATTCTGTATTCAGTGTTTCGTGTTCCGTGTTCCATGTTTATTACGAATCTGTGTGCTTTCCTCTGCTTTATTATTCCTGCATTCCTGCTTTACTCTGTTTTATATTCCCTATGGGTGCCGTATCTATGTTATGTCCTCTGCTGCTGTGCTGTACTATGTGTTTGTGTGATATCTCGTGACTTGAGCCGGGGGTCTTTCGGAAACAGCCTTTCTACTTCATCAGAGGTAGAGGTATGGACTGTGTACATCTTACCCCCCCCAGACCCCACTAAGTGGGAATACAGTGGGTTTGTTGTTGTTGTTGTTGTATTTTTATGTATTGAGTAGGGATAGTTGGGGGTCATGTCCCAAGTACATATATGTAATACCCCGTATTATTCTTAGCTCGGTTCAACTCCTGATTGCATCCATAGGAGGATTAAAACTTGAAAATTTCACTAAGTATTGGGGACTTAGTCATTTTTAAGGCCTCTTAACTTTGGGGATTTTTAAGTTGATCTTCCCGACCGCAAAATTTTGGTTTTTGAGTTAATTCATGTTCAGGGGTTTAAGAAAAATATCTCGAGAAAGTTTCAAAATTTTTGGATGAGGGGTTGGGTTATGTTTGGATCATGATTCTAGCAGCTCATCGCGATAGAGTTGCATCATGGTGGTTATAATGATAGAGCCTTGATGTCATCATAGTGACCATATAATCCGCATTTCATTTATGAATTTAAATGTTTGAGGGGCAATTGTGTCTTTTCACCTTAAGCCAATTTATCAAATAATGAATTATAACACCAAATACGTCATTATTTGCCCATCTTCTAAGATTTTCGTTAAAAAAAACCCTATCCTCCCCCAAGATCATCATATTCCATTATATTCTTTCTACTAAAATGAAGAATTCAAGCTTCCTAGCCCAAGAACATTCAAGAAAGCATCAAGATTGGTGTTTCTCTTTCAAGCTAAAGGGTTTAAGGTATGTGTGATGTTCATCCATAAGCCCTTTTCAGCCATGGAGTCCAACAATCTCTTTTTATGTTTTAAATTATGTTTTTTTACATGATTAAGTTGAATTATTCCCATAAACATCTTGATAATTTGATTTCAAGTTAAGATTACATGTGTTTTTGATGGAATGAGCCATTGCATGTTTTGAATATTGAACTCTTGCCATTTAAAACCTTAGTTCATGATTTTAGTATTGTAACTATGTTATTATTACGTGAATTACCCATTTCCATTCTTAAGTTCACGATTCTTATGTGTTTGATGAAATGCCTAAGTGTTGGATTTTAAAAAATGATTTCCTACTATGGTTTCAAATTTTTTATGTGTCCGTATTGATATTTCCATTCAGTGCTGGAGGGTTATGAACATGTGAAACTTAGCTGTTTAGATAATTTTAGTATCTTTAGAATGATTTCATAAATACAATGAGAATTATCATTAAGTCAGTTATTATGATCAGTTGTTTGTAAAGTTAAGCTTATTTTAGCTGACTAAATAGTGTTATTCAGTTGGAAGTAGTATTTAGCCCCGAGCAAACCCAGGGATAGGGGCAGTCCTGCTAGTATGGGGTTTGTCCCTTAGTAGCAATCCCTGAGTAACAGAACTATATAGCCAGCATAGGTTTGAGATGTCTTCCTGCTAGCTTAGGTTTAAAATATATCTCATGAGTTTCGTGGTAGTACAGGGTTACTCTTTAGTCCTTTGGGATACTAGTTTAGTAGATCAACACAACCATTGTTAGTACCCATGGCATAGTACTAACACCCTTCTAGTTGGGGTTATAGTTTGGACCTCACTTATCTCAGATTGGGGTATGTCAGTTAGATGATATCTCCCATGATCTCAGTTCAGTGTTTAT
This sequence comes from Capsicum annuum, assembly GCF_002878395.1. NCBI lineage: Eukaryota > Viridiplantae > Streptophyta > Magnoliopsida > Solanales > Solanaceae > Capsicum > Capsicum annuum. The sequence goes on along the minus strand of NW_025833151.1, from coordinate 1,504,098 downwards.
TACAGAATTTACTTTAGGTTTGTTTGACCAAAGCATATAGATTACCAGTTATTCAGTTATCAGATTTCAGTAATTTAGTTTACAGATTATTTTCAGAACCATTATGTTCTTGGTCTGGCATTCTTAGTATTTCAGTTTTCATGCATGCATACTTAGTTATCTCAGGCTAGTCAGTCAGCCATTACTTTATGCAAAGTTAACCCATGCATTTCAGCCTAACCTCATCTCATATACCAGTACATTAAAATTACTTACCACATACTCTTCTTTGTGTTATGATGTCTTATATCATAGGTTTGGATGCTCAGTTTCCCAATCGTACTTAGACAGTCCAGTGCTTCAACAGTAGCAGCAGTGCTTCATCTATCGAGGACCTATTATGTTTATTCAGTATTTTTGCATTTCTTTTCAGCTAGTCAGTTGGAGTTAGTTGGGGCCTATTCTATCAACTCCTCAGTTAGTTTAGATGCTTTCAGATATTTGGATAGTTGTTAGTTGTATCATCTTTATATCTTGACAGATATTTTTCAGACTTGTGAATTCAGTTGTATTTTCAGTAATTAAAACTTTGTGGCCTTATTAATTATTTTCTGTGCTAGTCTATTATAATTATATTATTTAGTGCTCACAGTAGGTACCAACTCATGGGTTAGCTTATGGTCACAAGTGACCATAAGCACTATTGTCGTGAATAGGGCCTAACCTTGGGTCGTGACAAAACTTGGTATCAGAGCCTAAGGTTTTACAGTGTCCTAGGGAGTCTGAAAGTTGTGTTGAGTAAAATCTTATTCATGGGACTGAAGTGTTCCACACTTATAGATAACATGCAACAAGATGTTTTAGTAAAAGTTTCCCTTCATTCAGTATTTATTTCATAAAAATGATCATAAGATCTATTTAAAACTCTCTTTCTAACTCATTCTTCCTTTTGTTTACATATGATGCCTCCCAAAAGAAACAATGGAAAAAGAAATGGAAATCAGCCTGCACCTCTACCTTTTTAGGAAGATCCCCTAAATAAGCACATCTCTCGAGCCAAATTTCGGGTTGCTTTTACTACCTTAGCTCACACAGTAGCTACTCAGAATAATCAATAAGTTGTTGCCCCAGCTAATCTAGTGGAAAATACAGTTGTAGTTAGGATTCAAGATTTCACCTGAATGAATCCCCCTTTTTTTTAGATATAAGTCCGATGAGGATGGACAGGAGTTTTTTTATATGGTTTAGAAGGCGACAGATATCATGGGTGTCACTTTGAGTGAGAGTGTAGAGTTTGTTGCATATCAGTTGCTGGATGTAGCTCATACATAGTATAAGTAGTGGAAGGAGGATAGGGGTGTTGAGACAGGGCCTGTTGAATAAGAGAAGTTTTCCATAGCCTTCTTAGATAGGTTTTTTCCATTAGAGTTAAGGAAAGCTAAGGTGCTGGAGTTCACTAATTTGAAGAGGGTAATATGACTGTGAAGGAATACTCGCTTAAGTTTACTCAATTAGTGAGGTATGCTCCTTTGATGGTGGCTAATAATAGGTCTAGAATGAGTAAGTTTGTTTCTAGTGTAGTTGATGGTATGGTCAAGGAGTGTAGGACTGCTATGTTGATCAAAGAGATGGAACTTATCTAGGCTTACAGTTTATGCTCAAAAGATTAAGTAATAAAATATTAAGGAAACACACACAGAGAGAGAGAGAGAGAATAAGAGGGGCAGAACATATAGCTTTAACTTTTCTCAACTGAGGTTAGAGGGTGGTAACCGTTCTCTATTATGTCAAAAAATTTCAGCCCTAGCTCCGTCTTCAACTAGTGCTCCAGTGCCAAAGTTTTGAAATAATAGTTGAAATAATGCACCAGGCTCCAAGTCCCAGGGTAGTATGAACAGTGGTCGTACTAATCCTCTCTACGAAAAGTGTGGTAGGAATCATCAGGGTATGTGTAAAGTTGGTAATGATGTATGTTTTGGATGTGGCAAGGCAGGCAACAGAGTCAAAGAATACCCATAGGTGGGTCAGCATAGTCAGCACAGACGTTCCCAAGTTCCAGCCAGTCACCTGACTCACCAGGGTGCCACTTCTAGTGCAACTAATGGAAAGGGCCAGGATAGGATGTATGCACTTCAATCACGACTAGATCAAGAAAGTTCTCCTTCTGTGGTTACGGGTACATTACAGGTCTTCCGTCTTAATGTTTATGCTTTGCTAGTCCCCTGAGCCTCACTTTCTTTTGTAGACCCCAATATAGCTGTCAATTTTGGTGTCAGTCCTGAAACATTAGCAAATATTTGCTCAGTGTCTACGCCAGTGGGTAATTCAATCATAGCCAAATGGGCATACAAAAGTTTCCCTGTTACAACATTTAAGAAAATCACTTTAGTTGATCTTGTGGAGTTAGAGATGACTAATTTTGATGTCATTCTCAGCATTGATTGGATCCACTCCTGCTATGCTTCTGTTGACTGTAAAAATAGGGTCGTTCAGTTTTAGTTTCCCCATGAACCAGTTATTGAATGGAGGGGTAGTACTCTAGTGCTTAGCGGCCAGATTGTTTCATATCTTAAGGTAAGAAAAATGATTTCCAAAGGGTGCATATACCATTTTGTTCAAGTCAAAGACTCTAATTCTACGACTCCCAGTCTTGATTCAGTTTTAGTTGTAAGGGAATTTCCAAATGTTTTACCTAAAGATCTTCCCAGTTTTCCTCTTAAAAGGGAAGTTGACTTCGTAATAGATCTCCTTCCAGATACCCAGCCTATCTCTATTCTACTATATATATAATGGCTCCATTTTAGCTAAAAGATTCAACAAAATTATTGAAAGATCTCTTAGACAAGTGATTCATTAGGCCTAATATTTCACCGTGGGGTGCTCCAATCCTTTTTGTGTGTAAAAAAGATGGTTCTCTTAAAATGTGTATCAATTATCGTCAATTGAACAAGGTCACAATCAAGAATAAGTATCCACTCCCCAGGATTAACATTTTTAACCAACTTCAGAGTTCCAGTTATTTCTCTAAGATAGACCTCAGATCCGACTATCATTATCTTAGAGTAAAGGAATATGACATTCCAAAGACAACCTTTAAAACTTGGTATGGTCACTTCAAATTTCTAGTTGTCTTTTGGACTAATGAATGCCCTAGCAACTTTCATGGACTTGATTAATAAAGTGTTCAAACATTACTTGGACATGTTTGTCATCATCATTATTGATGATATTATCGTCTATTCCTGTAGTAAAAATAATCGTGCAGACCATATCAAAATTGTATTACAGACTCTTAAAGCCTATCAGTTGTTCATCAAGTTCAGTAAGTGGAATTTTTGGATAAGATCAGTATCTTTCCTTGGTACCTATCACTTTTGGAAGGCTTTTTAGAAGGGTCTTGGTACCTAAGTCCATCTTAGTACAACATTTCATCCTCAGACAAATGGTCGGGCACAGAGGAATATTCAGACCCTAGAGGACATGTTCAGAGCATATGTTATTGGCTTTAAAGGAATTTAGGATGATCTCTTGCCTTTGATCGAGCTTGCCTACAATAATAGTTCTCAGTCTAGTATTCATATGGCTCCATTTGAGGCTCTTTATAGAAGGAGATATAGATCTCCTATTGGTTTGTTTGAGGCAGGTGAGGCTAATTTGATAGAACCAAATTCGGTGTTTGATGTAATGGAGAAGGTTTAGTTGATTAGGGAGAGTCTTAAGACAACCCAAAGTTGTTAAAAATCCTATGCAAATGTGAGGAGAAGAGATCTTGAGTTTGAAGTTGGGGATTTGATGTATTTTGAAAATCTCACCCATGAAGGGAGTGAAGAGATTTGGCAAGAAAGGGAAGCCTAGTCCCTGATATGTTGGCCTTCAAAGACTTTTGAGTCATTTTGGAAAGGTAGATTATGAGCTTGAGTTGCCTGCAGATTTTGCATTAGTGCAGCCAGTGTTTCATGTTTCCTTGATAAATAAGTGTATTAGTGATCCAGCTATTCAGGATAGCCTTTCTTATGAAGAAATCCCAGTCGAGATCCTTGATTGTTAGATTCAAAAACTAAACAACAATAAAGTTTCCCTGGTCAAAGTTCTTTGGAGGAATAAATGCGTTGAGGGAGCCACTTGGTAAGCAAAAGCAGATATGCATACCAAGTACTCTCATCTTTCTTCACAAGCTCAAACTCATCCTAAGGTAACAATTTTCCTTATTTTTCCTCTCTTCAGTTATGTAATCCATCTCATGTCATTGCATGCATTCACAAAATTAGTTCAGTCATGTATCATATTTCAAAACTCAGTCATGTAATCATGCTTATAGTTGTGTATGTTCAATATGTTATCCTAGTTTCCTTAGTTCAAAACTCTGATCCTAATCAGTCTCAATCGGGGACAAATATTCCCTATGGGGAGATATTGTAATACCCCATATTATCTTAGCTTAGTTTATCTCCTAGTTGCATGCATAAGAGGCTTAAAACCTGAAAATTTCACTATGTTTTGGGGACTTAGTCATTTTTAAGGCCTCTTAACTTTGAGGATTTTTAATTTCATCTTCTCGACCCTAAAATATTTGTTTTTGAGCTATTTCATGTTCAGGGGTGTAAGAAGCATGTAGTTTTAGATTTTTTGGATGAGGATTGGGTCATATTTGGATTATGATTCTAGCAGCTCATCACGATAGCATCGCATCACAGTGGTTATAGCGATGGATCCTTTATCACGTTGAGGTAACCAAAAAACCTGCATTCCTGTTATGAATTTAAATGTCTGAGGGGCAATTATGTGTTTTCCCCTTAACCCAATTCGTCAAATCACGAATTATAACACCAGTTAGGGCATTATTTGCCTATCTTCTACAATCTCCTCTCAAGAACAAACCCTCTTATCCCTAAGATCATCAAATTCCATTACTTTCTCTGCAAGAAAACCAAGAATTCAAGCTCCCTAATCCAAGAACATTCAAGAAAGCATCAAGATTGGTGTTTTGCTTTCAATCTTAAGGGCTTAAGGTATGTGTGATGTTCATCCATGGGACCTTTTCATCTATGGAGTCTAAGAATCCCTTTTTATGTTTTAAATTATGAATTTTACATGATTAAGTTGAATTATTCCCTTGAACAACTTGATGATTTGATTTTAAGTTATTATAACACATGTTTTTGATGTAATGAGCCATTGCATGTTTTGAATATTAAACTCTTTTTATTTAAAACATTAATTCATGGTTTTAGTATTGTAACTATGTTATTATCATGTGAATTATCCATTCCTATGCTTAAGTTCATGAGTTTCATGTGTTTGATGAAATGCCGTAGTGTTGATTTTTTAACAATGATTCCCTACAATGGTTTAAAACTTGTATATGCCTGTATTGTTATTTACATTCAGTACTGGAGAGTTATGAACACTCGATACTTAGCTATTTACATAATTTCAGTATCTTCATAATGGTTTTAGATATACTTTGAGCATTATCATTCAGTCAGTTATTATGATCATTTGTTTGTTCAGTTAAGCTTAGTTTAGTCCATTAACTAGTGTTATTCAGTTGGGAGTGGGATTCAGCACCGAGCAAACCCAATGATGGGGGCATTCCTGCCAATTTAGGGTTTGACCAGTAGTAGCAATCCCTAAATTACAAAACTACGTAGCCAAAATAGGTTTGAGATATTTTCCTGCCAGTGGGTCCAGACAACCATTATTAGTACCAATGGCATAGTACTGACACCCTTCCAACTGAGGTTACAGGTTGGACCCTACTTAACTCAAATTGGGGCAAGTCGGTTAGATGTACCTCTCACAGTCTCAGTTCAGTGTTCATTACAGAATTTAGTTCAGGTTTTCTTGACCAAAGAGTATAGATTACAAGTTATTCAGTTATCAGATTTCAGTAATTCAGTTTATATATTATTTTTAAAAATATTATATTCTTGGTCTTACATTCTCAGTATTTTAGTTTTTGTGCATGCATACTCAGTTATCTTAGGCTATTCAGTCAGTCATTATTTTATACACAGTTAACCTAGGCATTTAGGCCTAACCTTATCTCATATATAGTGCATTCAAAGTACTGACCGCATACTCTTCTTTGTGCTATAATGTCTTATATCATATGTTCGGATGCTCAGTTTTCTGACTGTACTTAGATACTCCAGTGCTTCAACAATAGCAATGGTGGTGAGGACCTGTTATGCATATTCCATATTTTTGTATTTCTTTTTAATTAGTCAATTTGAATTAGTTGGGCCCCATCCCATCAACTCCTCAATCAGTTTAGAGGCTTTTAGACATTCAGATAGTAAGTTAATTTTATCATCTTTATCAGTCTTGACAGATGTTTTTAGACTTATGAATTTAGTTATATTTTTAGTATTTGAAACCTTATGTCCTTATTAGTTATTTTCCGTGCATATATATTATCATTATATTATTCAGTGCTCACAATAGTTTCTAGCTCAAGGGTTAGCTTGTGGTCACTTGTAATCCTATGCACCATTTTCGCAATTAGGGGCTAGCCTCAGGTCATGACAATATAGTCAGTATAGTAGAGGCTTCATAGATTGTCAGTCAGAGTCAGTATTTGTAATTTGAGTTCCTCTCTCTCTCAAATTTTATTGTTGTAAACATTAATCAGTTATGTATTTAAACAACTAATCTCATATTGATTATGCTTTCACTTATTTTTAGTATTTATATATACATATTAAATTGGTTGCTCAGGTATCATACCAGTACATGGGTTATCTTGGGATTACTTGTAGTTCTAAGTATCGTGTTATGACTAGGGGGTAGTCTCAGGTCATGACACTACTGTAGTAAAGTTTGAGTACAAAATGAGGGTTGTGAGGAGTAGGAGGACCATGAGAGAGCCATGACCAATGAGATCAGAGGAGAGAATTAACCAGATTCTTAGCTCAGTAGATTGTAGATCTTAGAGTTTAGCCCCTTAGGTTGAAGGGAAGGAAAAGATAAAGAAGTCCTCATTGCAGTTCACAATAAAGTTTTGGTAGACCATTGTAAGGCACTAATTTAGTCCGATAGTAGTAGATAATATGGTCAAATAGGATCGATATGTACTAGTTACCGGACTTATGGATTAATATGACATTGATTTCTCTTAGTGGATCTAAGATGAGATTCTCAAAAGAGACTTCTATGAGATCATAGTTATTATTTTCTCTTGCTTGATATAGAGACTATGATGTGGCAAGGGTACCAGTATTTACAGATTTGACCATAGGGTTGTGACTACCTACATGGATGATAATTTTTTTATTCAAGATGATGATAAACCCACTCAACTACATAAAGCATAACCTTTTACATCTATGGGGAGTGGACTATAATAAGGTGCCTTCTGTGTTGGCTAGGCATATTGATAGGTCAATATTGGGTTGAGATAATGATATGGCGGCTAATGAGGTCGAAATGGGAACTTCAGCTTTAGTTTTGACTTCTATAGTGCACTATCGTCCATTGGCCCCACATATGGTAACATTGTCATAGGAATTTTTACAATAGTTGATGGACAGGCAATAGGAGCTGATAGAGTTCCAGACATACACCAACGACTAGGTTGCCATGTTATTTGGTAAGATCAGAGAATGTGGCTACATTGAGATGAGAGTTTTGTACTTTAGCTAAGAGCCATATCTATTCATCTCTTTTATTACACCTTTCTTTAAATAGATTTTTCCCATGGCACCACCATTGATATTTGATTTTCGCTTAAAAGAATAAGGCCCAAACTATTGGGGCCAAGAGAGGTCAAGTGCATGCCGAGAAGAGTGATAGCTCAGATGATTTTAGGGGGGGGACCTAAAAAGGGCCACCATAGAGTCTATTACGAATTTAGAAATTGATTACTATAGGCATACCCAATTTCCATTGGTTACCTCTTCTAGTGGAGCACCACCACCACTCCCTAGCGATATGCTCGATGTTCCTCCTAATGCCTCAGCTGGGGGTGAGTTGTATCTGATGCCTAGAGTATCTTAAATATGTCCCAAAACCTATATGTTCTGACTTTTCTAGTATACATAGGGGACAATAAATTAGATTTTAGTTGGGGGTGGGAGTGTACCAGTCACTCAAAGTTATTATTATCGTGTCTCTTTTCTCTAGGGTGTGCTATCATAGCATAACTTACATGTTTTTACATTGTTTTATGTTTATGAAAGTTGTTATGTTTTGTTTTGTTTAATTACAAAAAAATAAGGGACCTAAATGCAGTCAAAATATTTTGTGTTTGAAAACTATGATACCCCTCATAAATATTTATGAATTGTTTGTTTTGACTGTATGTGTGACTATTTTTGAATATTTTTATGGCATTAGTATTAGGGACAAAATTATCACACCTTATCATTGCATAAACTTGAGGTAGTAGCTGCTAGTGTAACCCTATACCATATATGTGTGAGGTGTTTATCTAGTTAACTTGTGTATTTAATCCAGAATTTACCTGGTTAGTCTTGCCTAGGTTATAGGATAGTTGGTAGGGAGATGATCGAAGGCCATTTTTGAATAAGTCTACTCTTAGCCTAAAAGAAAGACCAGATGAGAATAAGTATCCCTTGATCCCTAATATGAGCCTAAATTGACATATTTTCTTATTTAACCTTTTCACCTTCTTATTTTAATTACAATAAACCTTTTATAGCCATGGACCCTCTTTAGACATTGTGTTCCTCAAATCAGGCAAATCACTTATATTGAGGGTGGCTCTCATAGGGGTACATAGTTAAAGACGGGTATGAAGAAAGGTGTTGAATCAAAGAAAACAAAAGTAGGGTTGGATGTGGTAGAAGTGTGAGAAATGAAAAAAGGAAAAAAAAATAGAGAACAATGGAAAAAAAGAAATAAATTCAAGGAATAAAGAAAACAGAATCCAATTCGAATAGCAATAAAGGAGAAAAAGAGAGAATAAAGGAAACATGATTAGGTAGTAGAGCTAATAATGCAAGTGTAAGGGACAGTCATTATTTACCATATGTACTATACCTTCCCACAAGTCTACATTAAAAGCCTATAAAAGTCCTATAGTGATCCCAGTCCAACTATCAAAAATAAGGGCAAGCCTATCATATTTTACGTACATTGTTTGAACTTCTTTGAGAGCGTGAGTGTTTGATGTAGTCCATGCATTGACATGCATTATGATATGGTGAGAAGTAGGACTTTCTTTCTATAAGGGTACATGAGGTATATTGTTAACTACTTATTTATTCTGGTAGTGTCATTTGCATACATGCTTAGTTGTTTGTTTCTACTCTAATGTCATCACTTCATTTCTTTTATTTCTTGCTATTATGTTTCATGTATTGACATATTGATTTTGAAATTTTTGAATAGGAGGGGGTAAGTATTTTGAGCTAAAATGAGTTGATTGTCGTAGGTGCCTTAGGTTATTTTTAGTTAAGGATTGTGTTTCTTTAGTTTATGTTAGTTGCCTGAGGACATGCAAATTTTCTAAATTAAGGTTGTTGATGTGCCATGGTTTTATGGAACTTTTGGTGCTTAAAAAATAAGGAAATTATACAAATACTTAGGTATTCTTGTTAGATATGATGCGCATTTGTGTTGATTTTTTTAGACAACGGGATTTAGAGCAAAGAAAAAGAATAGGAGATAAAGAGTTGATGAAAAGTCCATCCATGAGTCAACCTACAACTCATGGGTATTACCTATAGTCGTGGGTCGATCCGTGAGTTTAACTCCTATAGAAGAAGATTTCATCTGATTCCAATGAGTCAGCGTATGACTAACCTATGACTAATATATTGCCTCGTGTGTTGGCACCTACTCTAATTCCCTACACTATTTAGGATAGGTTTTCAGATGTATCTATAAGTACCATTTGGATTTTTTATTATAGTTTACAGACATTATACACCTTTTACATTATTTTGAGTTCTGAGCTACATTATTGATCTTGGAATAATAGTTCTTATTTTTTAGGGCTTACAATTAATTTGATATTTCAAGTTTTCATTATTATTATTCGTAAATTCATGATTGTTCTTTCCTCTCTTAAATCTATGTCTTTTCTTATAACTATGAGTTGCTAAACCCCATAACTAGGATTTTGGTAACCCTAATAAGTAGTTGTAGTGTAAAGTCATTCTAACTTTGTGTTCTTACATGTATTGAGATTTTCTTTCCTTTTATTATTTTCTTAACAATTCCAAATGTTTGGAACTCTCCTGTATTCAATACATGCTTGAGAGAGAGATAGAGATTAGGGAAAGGAAATCACAATAGTAATTGAAGCTATTAACCTTCATTTAATTAACCTAAGATCGAGAGAAGATAGTTAATCCAAGCTCATTAAACAAGAGTTAGTACTGCGATGCTCTAAGACAGAGAAAAGATGAGTAAAATTCACCGAAACTAAAGCCGGGAGATTGATAGGTGATACATAACTTGTTAGATTTTACATGCAAGGCACCAAGAGAGTATGACAAGTACGAACAATCTATGGGGTTATTAAGTAAAGGGGAATACAATCCCAGTGATAGTCTTATATTAATAACAAGCCTAATTGCCTAGCATTGTTACTTTTACTCTATTTTTTAGTAAAACCCTTTTAGTTTATGCATATTCAAATTACGTCAACATGCTCTTGATAGATTTTTGACCAATTCCTTGTGGTATAGACCACAACCTAGTTGGCTTGTATATTTGACTAGCGGCCGCTACTTTTTTGGTGGTGTATTTTTTGGCCATATCAAGAATGAACAAGTAACTTTGATTACTCTTGGCAAATATCAAGTAGGAGAAATCACTCAGAAATCCAGCAAATATCATTAGACCCAGCACTATCATCTGCTAGTGTTTTATCTTCTATGTCTAAATAGGATTAGAAAGGAAGAGCTCTAGGATCTAAATCCCATAGTAGTGCTTTAGGTATTTCTACCTTTCCATCTTGTAAGAAATATGGAACAAACTAGCCAAGAGAGTGTTTGATAGAAAGGGATGGTTTTTTTGGTTTTAGTAAATCAAGTCATAGATTTTGATATTACAATGACCCTTTAGGTCATTTTCTATATTTTCGATTATTTTACTGTTGGAGCTTCTCTATAGCTTCCCCAAGTCATTTATGACTTACTAGAACTGATAGTTCAATTATCGAGTAGTTTGTCTAGTTTAAAAGCTGTTTCCCTATTTTGAAGTCCTGGTTCCAAATGGCCACTAAGTGAAAACTTCAGTTAAACAACCTTGAATGCAAATTATGACTATTCCCGAAGCACCAGATTATTAATTTTAGGCTAGAAGGACCTTTGGTTTGGGTCCCAAGGTACCCAATCTCATTTTAACCTATTGGTCCGAAAGTTAAGACAATGGAATATAGGTATGGGACCCATATTTTATTGAAACAACATCAAATGGATATTTTTACTATGATATTGAGTATAAAATAACAAATTTGGTATGGTTACATAGTTTTTTTGCATATACGAAATTGCGGATGAATCCTAAAGGGTTAGCGGAGACTTGGAAAATTCCAAGTCTCAGTTGTGATCTGCTACACCTGCAATCGTGGGCATTGGATCTCGATTGTTATCTGGTAGCACCAGTAAGCCGTTATTGTGACACTTAAAGTTTCAAATGCAACTCCTTTGTCAGTAGGCTAGTACCGCGATCGCAGGAGGTAAATATAGCGATCATGACTTATGAGTCTAAGGTCATGTATCACTATAGCGACTGTCAAGTTAACCTGATATGGGTATAAATGCCCTATTTTACTTGATTTTTTCCCATTCTTCACACATCATCTTGAGAGCTAAATCCTAAATTGTGAGATAACTAGGGATTAGAGCTTGTGGGTAATTTACGATGCTTGATTAATGCTTATTTCTTGATTCTCCTTTGGATTGAGGTAAGATTCCTCAAGATTCATGGTTGATTTTTCAATTTCTTTCCCAAAAATCCCAAACCTTGGGGTCTTGATTTTAGCTCCAAAGTAGCTCAGATTACACCCATTTTGAGGGTAATGATTCCTTGAACATTAGGGAACGTTGGGTTTGTTTCAAAAATGTGATTTTTTGTAAGTATGACCCAGATAGGTTTTTGATGTGATTTTTGGAACCGAAGAACAATGGTGTAATATGGGTATCATTCTTCTCATATTTATGAATAGAATGTGGTTTTGATAGCTTTCCATTTTGCAAAAGTTTCTCAAAAGGGAAAAATGCTAATTTAGCAAATATTATGAGCTTTTTTCGGCATTCAGTTAGGCTAAGTTTTACCCCTTGTTAGATTGAGCTATTTCATAGTATGTTTATGATAGTGTTATATTTGGGATGGTTTTAGGTATTAATGTGATAAATTGAAATACTTGGGATTAGTTTGATCATTTAGGCTATTTTGGATGTTCTTGCCATGATTAGCCTATTTATTCCTATCTTAGGTGCAATTGACCTTGTAGGCTCATGTTAGGATGGAAATACCTTAGTTACTCAATTAATGAGAAGACTTTCTTGGTCACTTTATTTTAGGTTTAAACTTACTCAAATTTCCATACCATGTGTGAAATTGATCTAATTGCTCCATATTAGGAGAAATTTCTATCCTAGGACTAGGTGTGGCTTGTTTGACATCTAATAGTGGATTTAGATACCTTGTCCTAGTCTTGGGTAAACCTTTCTTGGTTAATGGTTTTGAGGATTTAGAATTGGGTACTTCAACCTACCTTAGGCCAAGACTTGTGATAGTAATTGAAGACCCTTGATACGCGTGTGTACATCTAGGAAGATCGTTAGTCGGTGATATTTAGAATCCTTGGTACTTATTATTTTTTATGAATGATGTTGGATGTAATGCTTAAAAGATTAAGCTTATGATGAGATATTTTGTAGGCTATTGTTTGGTCTATTCATTAGGCTACCGAATATACTATTGAATAAGCCCTTGATTATGCTATTGTCTAAGCCATAAATTATGTTATTGACTAAGCTAAGAATAAGCTATAGATTATGCCATGTATTATCTATTAATCAAGCCATTTATAAGATAATGATTATTCAAATGATGAGTTATCTATTATGCAAATGATAAGACAAATTAGGTAATTTAAAAGTTCTTACATATACTTTGATAGTGGACATTGATTATATACTTATGTTTTTTTTGACTATATTGGAAAATACATTATGGATTATCATTAAGAACACACATATTGATTCTATTGGTGATTATGCTATTGACTATGTTAAAGATCATGCTTATTTACTATATCAGAAATCATGCTATCGATTATGCTAGAACTCACGACTTGTAATTATGATTATTAATCACGTTAAGATACTATGCTAATTGTTTTGTTATTAAATACTCTAATGATTATGCTATTGGACAAGATATAAATTATATATACCATCCAAGGATGGAGGATGATTATGATCTTTATATCCACCAGACAAGGCCAAAGAATGATTATGATAATTATATATACCCAGAAAGGATAGAGGATAATTGTGATGATTAAATATACCCAGCAAGGCTGGGGGATGATTATAATGATTACATATACTCAAAAAGGGTGGGGGATGATTGTGATAATTCTATATACTCGACAAGGTCGGAGGATGATTATGATGCTATTAAGGATATTATAGAATATCCCTACTGGTTCCACTTTGAATATACATATATACTATGATGATATACTTATTGTGATATGATGATATTGGGGTGTGACATTGGCAATAGTGATTCTAGTTACGTATAAAGATGAGAAAATGGTTATAAAATCATATGATATACATAGATGCTTGTGATATATTTATTAGGTGATAAATATTAATTAATTGATAAATATTGATTAGTTGATAAATGTTGGTTAGTTGATAAATAATGACTAGTTCATTAGCGATTTTTAGTTAATAAAGGATGATTTATTGATGTATGAGGATTAGTTGCTACATAATGGATAGTTGGTAAGTGTTGACTTATTTATAAGTGGAGAATAGGGAAATTCAATAGTTATAATATGGCATGACTTAGAGTAATACCAATGGTATTATGAGAGTTGATAAATAATGGTGGTGGGTTATGCTATCTTGTTTGTACCTTTCAGACTTATGGGGGCTTGTGATGGGTTATTTACTTTTCTTTACCATTTGGCATATGGGAGATAATTTTGTAATTATGATTGCATGTGTTCATACTTTATATTACGTTATGCTACTATTCTGGTTTATTTTCTTATTTATGGATAGCAGTGTTGGAGTTTATTCAATTTCATTTCTATACCTTGACTTAGTTATGTTATCTTGCATTTTATCATATTTATATAATGATTTCGCTCAATCAGTCGATGATGCCTATTGAGTACCTATTATTTTGGTACTCATACAACAGTCTTTGCCTTTTTCGTATAGATCCAAGTACTAGTTTTTGTAGTTAATCAATGTCATGCTGTGTTGATATCCGAGATAGGGTGAACTCTTGGAGTTGGAGTCACCTATTTCCTTCTATTTTTCTACATTTCATCTTTTATTTTGAGATAGATGTATTGACTATTCTAAATTCTTGGATTGTATTATTAACACTAGGTGCTGTTATACTAGCTCTACCAGGTTGTGGGATAGTATTTATGTAGTGACTACTTTTGAACTATTTTTATTCCTTTACGTATTAATTGCGTTGGATTTCCTATTAGGCACTTTTGGGGCCATTTTCACCATGTTAACAACAACAACAACAACAACAAACCCAGTGTATTCCCACTTAGTGGGGTCTGGGGGGGGGGGGTAATTTTCACCATGTTAACCCATAGTGTTAAACTCTGGGCTACAATTTGGCTTACCTATTAGCTGGATAGAGTAGGTGCCATCACAACTCGTAAATTGAGTCTTGAAAAATTTGTATCAGAGCTAGGTTACACCAATATTCTTGGTACAAGAGCAAGTTCCTAGAAGAGTCTTGTGGACCAGAACGATGATGTCTGTTTCTTATTTTTTGGAGGCTATGGGACATTCTTAAGAGTTCTTTACTTCTTTCACTCATTTTGTGCTATGAGTTTGAGTTGGCTTAGAGAAAATTCCTTTAACTTCAATCTTTTACAAATGGCTTGGACACTTACTACCGCTACACACAATGAGGATTTTGAGACCAAGCTTAGGGATCCTTCTTCTATTCATGGATAACCCAGACGTCATGGACAGCCATGAGATGTGTCCCCATCTAAGGGCCAGGATAGAGGTCTTCCATTAGACCTTATTCTTGATCCTAGCCAAAAAAATTTCTGCCCTAGCTAATAGTGGGCCAAGAACCATCCCAGGATCCACCAAGGTTTATTTCTTTTTTAGTGCTTAGAAATATGTTTCTTCAGCTTTTCGGGTTAGTTTGTGGTGCGCTATCTTATAGTGCATAGTCTACAGGTTAGAGAGGTACTAAGGCAAGGGCGCAACCTATAGCTGTAGCTCCCAGAGTTGAGGTTCCTCTAATTTCGATAGTTGCTTAGCCGATAGTTGCTCAGTAAGTGGTTGCCTAGCCTACTATATCTATCCATGAGTAGAAGATGTTGGGTATATTCTTGAGATTGGCTTAGCCTTGGTTTTGTGATGCTTCAAGCGAGGATATGTATGAGTTTCTGATTTCTTATTATGATAGGATCTGTAATTTGGGCCTTATTGAGACTCGTGGTGTAGATTACACCATATTTTTCTTTGACTTGGCTGCTCGACATTGATGGAGAGGTTATATGGATTTTAGACTAGATAAATCTTTTCCTTTAACACAGACTTGGTTCTTTGAGATATTCTTATAGGAGTATATGCCTCGTAGTTTTAGGGATCATTTGGGGGATCAGTTCTATAAATTGGAGTAGTGCTCCATGATAGTTCTGGAGTATGAGGCTCATTTTCCAGAGTTGTCTAGACATGCAACTTCTATCTTGGGTACTGAGTATGAGAGAGTTTGTTACTTTATTAGATGGTTAAGACTTCCTTTTGTATGTCTACTTAGAGTTTAGTTACTATGGGTAGATCTTTTGCTAAGGTTTTTGATAAAGATCAGGTGATAGAAGAGATATATCATGATGCCTATGGGGTAGTAATAAAGTCCTAGACATCAGGGAAGTTTCAGGGGTAGTCATAGTAGTTCTCGATTTAAAGGTATGCACTTTCATAATAGATATCCTTTGCGTCCATCCTATCATTCTCAGAGTTAGCCTACTCGACTTGTTCTGGCAGCTCTTTAAATTATTAATGGAGGTCAGTCTAGTGCTAGTGATTGCCCTGGTCAGGGTAGTGGTCATTCTTTAAGAGGTCCATCTTCTGGTTATTATAGATGTGGTGGTTATTTTTACTCAACCAAATTAGTTAGTTTTGGTTTAGCTTAGGTGTTATGTTATAGTTTTGTAGCTTTTGGTCACTATTCACAAGATTTCTTTAGTCGTGGGACTATTATTGAATTAACTCAGAGTATTTCCCTTATTAGAGTAGTTTATCTCCTAGCTAGGGGTAGTTTATAGGGTCATAGGGGTGGTTTCCAAGGTACTCAATGAGGTTATCAAGAAGACAGGACATAAGGTTAGTCAGGAGCCTAACCAAGTTATGGGTATGGTCAGTTATATGCGGTACCTTCTAAGCCCGAGGCTGAGTCTTTGGATTTTGTTATTATAAGTATTATTTGGGTGTGCCATCAGTCATCCCTTGATTTATTTTTTCCAAGATCCACTTCTTCTTATGTATCTGCTTATTATGCTCCACGAAGTTATCTTGGGATTTATTATCTTTGCCCTTACGTGTACATACTCTCACGGGTTATTCTTTAATAGTAGATCGAGTCTTCAGATCATGTGTTGTGACTATTAGAGATATTGATAGACAAGCTGATCTTATTATTTTGGATATGGTGGATTTTGATGTGATTTTGAGCATGGACTACTTATCTCACTATCACATGGTCATGAATTATTTTTCCAAGACTGTTAGATTAGCTATGTTCGATATACCCCTAGTCATGTGGAAAAGATCTTTTAGCTGCGATACAATAGGGATTATTTCTTATACGTATGCTAGGAGACTTATTTTGAGGGGTTGCGAGTCTTATCTTATATTTGTGATACTATGTTGAGAGTCCATCATTTGACTTTGTTCTTATAGTTTGTGAGTTTCCTGATGTGTTTCCTACTGACCTACCTGGTATTCCCTCTTTCCATGAGATTGACTTTTCCATTAATCTTGAGCCTAGCACCCGACCTATTTCTATGACACCTTACTATATGGCTTTTGCCGAGCTTAAGTAGCTAAATTCTCAGTTGTAAGATATTCTTGGTAATGGTTATATTAGACCAAGTGTATCTCCTTAGGGAGCCCTTGTGATTTTTGTGAATAAGAAAGATAGATCCATGCCTTTGTGTATTAATTATAACTAGCTTAATAAGGTGACAGTGAAGAACCATTATCTTATGCCTCGCACTGATGATTTTTTTACTAGCTTCAGGGTGAAACAATGTTTTCTAAGATTGATTTGAGATCTAGATACCATTAGTCGAGAATCTAGGCTGAGCATATCCAAAGACAACTTTTAAGACCCATTATGAGTTCTTGGTGATGTTAATGGGCTTGACTAATGTCCCAACCACGTTTATGGATTTATGAACTGAGTTTTCAGGCCATATTTGGATTTCTTTGTTATTATGTTAATCAATGATATCCTTGTGCACTCAAGGAGTAGAGAGGAGCATGAAGAGTATTTGAGGATTATGCTATAGACTTTAAGAGATCATGTACTTTTGCCATGTTCTCTAAGTGTGAGTATTGGCTTGAATCAGTAATATTTCTTAGACATGTGGTGTCTAATATAGAATTATGGTCAACCCAGCTAAGATTGAGGCAATTCGTGATTACGCTAGACCTATATCTCTGATTGAGGTTTATAGCTTTAGTGGTTTGGCTAGTTACAATAGATGATTCATTGAGGGTTTTTCTATTATTTCAATGCCTATGACCAGATTAGCTCAGAAAGAAGTTCCTTTCCTATGGTCCGAGAAATGTGAGTCTAGTTTTTGATAGATTAAGGATTTTCTTATTCGTCTCTTATTCTAGCTTTTTCTGTTGCGGGTGAGGGATTCACCATGTATTGTGATACTTTTGGTATTGGTCTAGGTTTTGTTATTGTGCATCAGGGTCGTGTTATTAAGATAGATGTATTACCTCTTCTAGATACTTGGATTGTACTATTAACATTAGGTGCTCTTATACTGGCTCTACCAGGTCGTGGTATGGTATTTATGTAGTGACTACCTTTGAACTATTTTTATTTCTTTTCTAATTTATTATGTTAGATTGCCTATTAGAACATTTTTAGGGCGCCAAGTTAGCCCATAGTGTTTAACTCCGGGATACAATTTGGCTTACCTACTGGCAGGATAGAGTAGGTTCTATCATGACTCATAAATTAGGTCATGATAAATTAGTATTAAAGCTAGGTTACACAGATATTGTTGGTACAAAGGAAGTTTCTAGTAAAGTCCTACGAATGAGAATGATGACGTCTATTTCCTATCTTTGTGAGGCTCTTGGACATTCTTAGGAGTTCTTCACTTCTTTCACTAATTTTATGCTATACGGCTCCCAGAGTTGAGGTTCATTCTGTGCTGGTAGTTGCTCAATCAGTGGTTGCCGATCCTACCATATCTTTCGATGAGTAGAAAATATTGGGTAGATTCTTATTTTGGCTCCTCTTAGGTTTTCTAATGCTCCAAGCGAGAATACAAATGAGTTTCTAATTGCTTGTGATGATAGGATCTGTAAGTTGGGCCTTGTTGAGACTCGGCTATGGATTACACTACATTTTAATTAGACTTAGTTGCTTGACATTGGTGGAGAGGTTATATGGATTCTAGACCAGTTGTATCTTCTCCTTTGATATAAAAGGAACATAATTTAGCCCTTCTGGGCATAGTGGTGGTGATGGTGGAAAGTGGCCATAGAAGAAGTAGGCGAGTTCGAGTTCTTTTCCCTCGGCTAGTGTTTTCTCTCCTTACCTAATGTTTTTGAGTGGTGTCGAACTCAGTTTAGTGGTGATCCTGAGAGTCTATCGGTTCCCTTTATATTTCTACCATGATTGGAGACTTCATGATTGAGAGAAGGGTTAATAAGGGGTGTGTGATATAGGTTTGTATTAGGGATACTTTTGTATACTTGATAGAGTTGAACATGGTTGATTTTGATGCCATTCTGGGAATGGATTAGTTGAACTCTTGCTATACTTCCTTAGATTGTCAGAGCCCTAGGGTTATGTTTAAATTCCCTAATAACTGGGTCATCATGTGGGAAGGTGGTTCCCTAGTGCCTAAGGAAAGGTTCATTTCTTATCAAAAGGCCCAAAAGTTTATTTCAAACAGGGTTTTGTATCATTAGATTCTAACTTGGAAGGGATGTCTCTAGAATCTATTCCCATGGTTAATAAGTTTCCCGAGGTATTTCTCGATGATCTTCCCGGTGTTCCTCCCAATAGGGAACTTGATTTTGGGATTGATCTTGTCCCGGACACTCATCGGATTTCTATCCCTTCTTATAAAATGGCTCCAGCAGAGCTAAAAAGGCTTAAGTAGCAATTGAAAGACTCTTAGATAAAGGTTTTATCTACCCTAGTGTGTCTCCGTGGAGTGCTCCTTTGATGTTCGTTCTCAAGAAGGATGGTTTCCTTCATATGTGTATTGATTATGTAAGTTGAACATAGTGACTGTAAAGAACAAATATCCTCTTCCTAGGATTGAAGATTTATTTGATCAACTTCAGGGTGCGAAATATTTCTCTAAGATTGATCTTAGGTCAAGCTATCACCAGCTTAAGATTAGGGATGTGAAGACCCGTAAAATGTCCTTTACAACCTGGTATGGTCCCAATGAGTTTCTTGTTATGTCATTTGGGTTAGCCAATGCCCCGATGACATTTATGGACTTAATAAATAGGGTCTTCCATCCATTCTTGGACATGTTTATCATTGTCTTCATTAATGATATCTTGATCTATTCTAAGAGTGGGGTGGATCATGTAGATCACCTCTATGCCGTGTTACAAACTTTGAAGGATCATCATTTGTATGCCAAGTTCTCTAAGTGTGAGTTTTGGTTAAGAGTCGTAGATTTTCTTGGCCATGTTATCTCTAGTGAAGGGATCATGGTAGATTCCCAAAGGTCGTGGTGGTCAAGAAGTATCCTAAACCTATGACTCCAACTGATATTCAGAGTTTCTTGGGTCTAGCCAGTTGCTATAGAAGGTTTATAGAGAGTCTCTCTATTATAGCTGCCCCGTTGATGAAATTGACCCCAAAAAAGGTCAAGTTCTTGTGGTCCGATGCGTGTGAGAGTAGTTTCAAGAGGTTGAAAGATAAATTAACTTTGTCTTCGGTTTTAACCTTACCCGAAAGTGGTGATAGTTTGGTGATTTATTATGACGGTTCTCGTATCATTTTTGGTTACGTGTTAATGCAATATTGTAGGATGGTGCCCTATGTTCTAGGTAATTAAAAGGTCATGAGAAGAACTACCCTACCCATGACTTAGAGTTGTTATCCATGGTCTTTACGTTAAATATTTAGAGACATTACCCATATGGGGTTTATGTTGATATCTTTTCTGATCATAAGTGCCTCTAATATATGTTTACGCAAAAGGAGTTAAATCTCCGACAAAGAAGGTGGCTCAAGCTATTGAAAGACTACGATATGAGTCTTCATTACCATCTTGGTAAGGTAAATTTAGTCGTCGATGCTCTTATTAGATTTTCTATGGGGTGTTTAGCCCATGTAGATGGGGATAAGTAGGAATTGGTGAAAGACATTCACTGTTTGGCTCATCTTGGAGTTTAGCTTGTGGACTTCGAGGATGGTGAAGTGTTTGTGCTTTCGGTATCTCAGTTGTCTTTTGTTGTCGAGATAATGAAAAAACAAGCATTGGACCCTGACTTGATGAAGATCAAGAGTAATGTGGGTCAACACAAAGTTATAGACTTTGTGATTGGTGGTGATGCTATCTTGATATACCAAGGTAGATATGTGTTCTTGACATAGATGGATAGAGGGAAAGGGTTATGGTCAAGGCTCATGGATCGCATTATTTCATTCATCCTATTTCTACCAAGATGTATCATGAACTTTGAGATTTCTATTGGTGGGGTGATGTAAAGCGTGATGTGGCTAGCTATTTGGCCAAGTGTATAGTGTGTTGACAAGTGAATATTGAGCACATAAGGCTCGGGAGTTTGTATTAAGGGATCTTATTACCCAAATGGAAGTGGGAGGCAATTAATATGGATTTCGTTATCGGTCTTCTTAGATTCTA
Source organism: Capsicum annuum (assembly GCF_002878395.1). Lineage (NCBI taxonomy): Eukaryota > Viridiplantae > Streptophyta > Magnoliopsida > Solanales > Solanaceae > Capsicum > Capsicum annuum. The sequence continues at coordinate 1,482,818 of NW_025833151.1, read as the reverse complement.
AAATCAATGTGATTCCATTTGGGTCATTATTGATAGAATGACCAAGTTCGCTAACTTTTTGCTCGTGAGGACTAATTTCTCCATAAAAGATTATGCTAAGTTATATCTTGCAAAGATTGTGAAGTGGCACGGTGCTCTAGCTTCTATTATCTCAGATCATGGTGCTCCATTTTAATCCCACTTTTGGAAGTTATTCAACAAGGTTTTGGGTGCAAGATTGTGCCTTAGTACTGCTTTCCACCCTCAAGCGAATAGGTAAGCATAAAGGACCATCCAAATATTGAAGGATATGTTATGGGCTTGTGTAATTGATTATAGTGGTAGTTGGTATGACCACTTGCCTTTGATTGAGCTCGCCTATAATAATAGTTACCACTCTGGCGTTGGCATAGCTCCTTTTGAGGCATTGTAAGGTAGGAGATGTCAATCTCCTATTGGGTGGTATGAAGTCAGCAAAGGTAAGTTATTTGGCCCTGATTTAGTTCACCAAGCATTAGAAAAGGAGAAAATGATTCGTGATAGGTTGAAAACCACTTAAAGTCGCCAAAAGTCCAATACAATGTGATTCGCAGGGTCTTAGAGTTTAGTATTGGCAATTGGGTATTCTTCAAAGTGTCTCCCATGAAGGGAGTGATGCGGTTTGGTAAAAAGGGGAAGCTTAGTCCTTTGTATATTGGTCCCTACTTGATTGTGAAGAGGGTTGGCAATGTTTCCTATAAGTTGGAGTTGCCTTTTCGTAAGTACTCCATTCACCCAGTTTTCCATGTCTCTATGTTACAGAAATGTGCAAGTGATACTTCATTGGTTGTTCCCTTGAGAGATGTTGATATCTTGGACTCTTTGTACTATAAGGAGATCCCAATGAGGATCTTGGATCGGTAAGTTCGCTAGTTGTGAACAAAAGAGGTGGCTTCGATGAAGGTTCTATGGAGGAACCAAAAGTTTGAGGAAGCTACTTGGGAGGTGGAAGGGGATAGAAAGTCCAAGTATCCACATTTGTTTCCTATTTCAGAAACTTAGGATGGAGGTATATGTTGATCTCCTTGCTTTAATTTTTTATCTTTGATAGACAATGGGTTAAAGTCCCCAATGTGTTAAGTTGATTTGTGTCTTGTTAGACCATGGGCTCAAGTCCGTAATATTTTGAAATTATGCATGTTTTATTGTGAAGGATTTAAGTCCCTAGTATCTTGAGTTGATTCATGACTCTGGTAAATTATGTATTCGAGTCCCTAACCCTTGAATTGAGTAAATGTCCTTGATAATTTGATGGGTTGAAGTCCCTAAGTTGTGAAATGAGTAAGTGTTGATAAGCAAGGGTTTAAGTCCCTATGCTTTGAAATGAACAAATGTCTTGATAAATAATGGGTTTCAGTCCCAAAGATGATGGCATGGATGATTGATTGATAATGAGCATGATGTGTGTTTTATCCTTGTTGTTTGCTTATTCTAACTTGTTTGAAGGTTATTTTGATGTATGATAATGTGTTGTATTGTGTTTATTGCTAGCCTTACCCCTTATTCAATGACAAATGATCGAAGTAGGTGATAATTAAAACACCTAGACTTAGAACCGTTGAAAAACTCCACCTTTTAGTGTCACTAGGGTGGGTACGACTAGGGGTTTGAGTTGTACCCAATGGATATGAGTGATATCCTCCCTCACCTCCCCTTTTTGTACCCTGAGCAGCTAGAAAGGATAAAATTCTGTTTTCTATATTAGTGACCCCTCTTCAATCATACCCTAAGGGTAGGAGTCGTACTAGGTGAGTCATATAGAGTAAGGTCTTGTCTTGGAATAGACTGGTTTTTCTATGAGTGGAGTATATAACTAAGGGTGAGTCGTACCCCTTGGATACGACTCAAAGGTGCATGATCGTACCCTTAATAGTGTGTTACCTAGGAGAGGCATTGGGTACGAGTCAGGGTACCACTCGTACCCTAGGGTACGACTACTCAAGTGAGTCGTCAGGTGAGTCGTACCCCTGGATGGGTTCATTTTCCAGATTTTAACTAAGGGATAAGTGTTTGTTTCCCATGCCTAAAACCCTAAACCCTCTTACTATATAAGTGTATTTGGCCTCATAAACATCCATTTTTGAAGGATCAAACACCCTAAATACTCTCTCATGCTCATCTTTAAAGGATTGGAGGCTAGGATTGGAGGCTAGGATTTCAAGAATGGTCTTCAAAAGGCAAACGGGAGTTTATGTTCTTGCTGATTCATCTTGTTTAAGGCTTGTAGCTCTTCACCTTTCTAAATAACTCCAAATCCATGTAATTCACACTTGGATTAGTAAGTGTACATGGTGGTTTTGAAATCAAATTAAAAGGGGTTTATTGCCTAATGATGAATAATGATAATTCTTACTTAGACATATGTTTATTCATATTATTAAGGGTAGTTTGCACATGTGAATGTTTTTTGTATGTGTTCTAACATGTGGTTCTTGAGTAACCTTAGTCTTAATGATTTTTATCATAAAATTATCCTTGCTAAAGGCATGTACATAATGTGTTTGTGAAAATGTCTAAGTGAGATGTCTAGTTACATGATTATGATGCTTTAAGCTAGGGAAATGACCCGAAATGTATGAATGCTCAATAAATGATATTGTAAAGGTAAAATGAGACATTTATTATGTAATTTATGACCTTAATGTCTTGATGAATAAGAAGGGGGTTAAAGTCCCTAACATGAAAATAACGTGACTTATGTGTGGGACTAAATTGTGGTATGGAATTGCTAATGAAATATGAGTGGATTGTAAGGGTCTTGAGGACCATAGTTTGAATTGTATGGTTAGTTGAATTAAGGCATTGACCTATTAAAATGTTTGAGCAATGAAGGCTCCCATGAGAACTATGTGGTCATGTATGGTGTTGACTTGGCAAAATAGGTTAAAGTCCTTATGTGTGGGATTAAATGTATGTGGATACATGGACAAAAGGTTATATTCCCAATGTTGACGAATGATTATTGTGATGGATTGAGGTTAAAGTCCCTTGTCTAATAAAATTTCTAGTGGTTAAAGTCCCTTGCCTAATGAAATCGCTTATGGTTAAAGTCCCTTGCATAATGAGATCTCATGAGGTCGAAGTGCCTCTCCAAATAAATTTGCTCATGGTTAGATACCCCTACATAATATGGCATGTGGTTAGAGTCCCTTGCCAAATATGTGAGCATGTGATTAGTTATCCTTTCTTGAATACATGTGTCTGAGCGGTTAGATCCTTTATTTATATGAATGTGTGTGAGTGGTTAGAGTCCCTCACTTATATGAATGTTTATTAGTGGTTAGAGTCCCTCACTTGAATGGAAATGTGTATGGTTAGAGTCCTTCACTTAAATGGATGTGTATGTTGTTAGAGTCCCTTACTTGATGATAAGTATGGAGGGTTGGAGTCCTCTATTGTATGTATGGTGAATGGGTGCTTCCAAAGTGTTGAAAAATATTATCCCCTTGATTAGCATGTGATATGTCTATATATATATGGATAAGGTTATGAATGTGAATGAATATAATTTATTTCTTGTTGTTGAAGGATGAAGCTATTTTATCTTTATCCTTGAGTTACATGCTAGCTCTCCAACCACTAGCCGTCTCCAGACTCTATGTCCCCATTTGACATAGGGGCTGGAGAATCTTCTTCTCTTCCTGCGTGGTGATTAGTTGATTGAAGTAGTTCGTGCATTGCGCTAGGTTTGGGATATGTTTAAAGCATCGGAAGCATGGTTAGTATGATTAACCTTATTTAGACTATTTTAGTAATCTTAAAACTGTAATTTAGGTAGAGTTGACTTAATTGCTCATGTTTCTAGGTGGGATTACTATCTTAGGATTGATTATGTATTATGTACCATCAAGAAGTGACTTTACATACCTTAATCTAGTATGTGGTATAAATTTTCTAAATATGAAATTTGAGGATTTAAAGTGGGTTCCTCCGGCCCACATTAGGCCAGGACTTGTATTAGCCAATGTGGACTTATTTGCAGATGTTAGGTAGAGTTTATACTAGTAAGACTTTAGTGTAAGGTTACTTTTTGACTTGGTGAGTCATTATTTTCATAGATGTGGTATTTGGCCTATAGAGATGATATTCCTTACAGATGTGATATTTAGCCTATAGAGGTGATATGTCTCATAGTTATGATTTATGGCCTAGTACTATATTTTGCTTGCTAAATGTGAGATGCTTATTGATATTGTGTCTCCTAGATATGAGATTCCTTATATATTTGACGCATAACTTTTAGATATGTTATGCCTTGTAGTTATGCTATGCCTTATAGATATGAGGTAACTTATAAATATGATTATTAATATGAGTTTCGGATATGTATGTGGTCCTAGAGATGTGATTATGATGTTGTAATTATTTTGGACACATTAATTGGCCAAAAGTCATATTATGATATCGGTCGAACATCCTGGAAGTGTTTATCCTTGTAAAGTATGCAGTTGTAGTTTATGAATATATTGATGGTTAAGGTTTCATTGTGTGAATATTAGTGATGGCATTCATAGATTTGATATATTCATGATCATTAAATCAATAAATAATGTAATTCTAGATAAAAATATGTTCTTATTACTATTTTTTCCTAAATTAGGGTTAAAGACCAATTTTCACCTTAAAACTTATATCTTCACAATAATAACTATCTATCTTAATGGATAACTTATATGTAAATGAGATTACATAAATTATGGGTAAGATCCAATGACAGATCTTAGTATTAATGTTATATATATGTGTTGATGGAGGATGACTACGATGATATGCTTATATACTTGGCAAGGTCAGAAAATATTATGATGATGATGATATTTTTATTCAATAAGGCCAAAGGATGATTATGATGATATATCGACGAGGTTGGAGGATGATTATATTAATGTACCAGGTGTACATCAATTGGTTTGAGTTTGGCTAACCCTATGTATGGCAATTATATATATACCCGACAAGGATGGAAGATGATGATGATGGTTATGATAATGATACTATTATATTTATTATACTTACCATTTTAAGTCTGGATATATATTATGATACTTGGAATGATTATGGTATTGTGAATTCTTTTTCATTCGTCATTGCATACGCATTGCCTATCACTAGTATGCACCAATATCTATCATCCCATAGAGAGGGGTCTCATAGGTATGGGTGGTGAATTTGGCTTGTGGTGTGTTGTATGTTAATTGAACCTTCTGATCCTGGGTGGTGGGGGTATATTATAGGCTTGTCTAGGTATTGGTTGTCCGAACTAGCCTTGTTACTATATTGTCATTGACATTGGTATTATCATTGTTTTGATCATTGTTATGGCTTATATGTTACAGATTGGTTATTAATTTTGTATCGAGATATGAGGTATGATTCTAGCCTCTACTATCTTACACTACAACATTTTAGCCTTTTGACCACACTAATTCTGGACCACACTTGTAAAGTATGGCCTATACTATTAAAGACCATGCTTTTAAAGCGTAGCCTTAGTTTTTCTCTTTTTTCCAGATTAATTTTGGCAACACTTTGAAAGTGTGGTCCTTAATGATATAGGCCACACTCTACAAGCATTGGAAAATTATGATTTAATTTGCAAAGCTTATTCACATATACAACTAAACTTTTAAATGTGGTAGTAGAATAATTTAAAAGATAACACTTTTAAAATGTGGCCTAAAATTTTCATTAAAATATTTCACTATCCCTAAAAAATATTGCACTCTCCCTCCAATTTATAATAGGCCAAAAATAATTAAGAAACGTAGGTCTTTACACTCTCGGATATATCGGTTCTCTCCTACAAAATCCTTGTCCAAATTATCTATTCTCTATTACACACAAAAACCTATACCCAAATTTCTTTAAATCCATGGAATCCGTCAAATTTCATTGAATTTCATTTCCTAAAATACTCAAATTTCATCTCACGAAAGCTTAGTTCATAATGGATTTGAAGAAATTTGAAGGATATATATACACACACACACAAAGAAATGAAAGATTTAGTGTTTAGGATTCGACCTTTTTGTTGTTACTTCTTCCAATTCTCTTTACTTTTCATCATCATGTATGGCTTATATTTAAATCCTTAAAAATGGGTTTTCATTGTCGTTGATATTAATGTTGTTGTTGTTGTTGTTGTTGTTAATGACGGTGCTGTTACAATGTGAGGCTGAGATGATTAAGGTGTGTAGTGTTCATGGGTAATGGTGCTATGCTTGTAGCTTGGTGGGGCAACCTGAATTTCAACAATAATTCCCCTTCAAGTTCTCAGTTACATGTTTTAATTATCTTAGACGTTTACTCCTTATGCTTTAAGATCATGCTTTTTTAATTTGTTTTGATTATTGAGGTGTTGTAGATTGTGCACATATGCTTTCTTGTTTCCATTGCACAATTGACTTAAAGAGAATAAAAGATATAGTTGCTTAAGGATTCTTACACAGTACACTAATATTTACACATTAGAAACTAAATGTTACTTTTATGGAAAAATGCCTCTTACCATAGGGACTGTAATTTTATAACAATGCATGGAGATAACTTTTAGTAGTTAAATAAGGGTGAATATTTCATATATCCTCCCACATTGATCCGTGTAACATTTTTAATTTTTACCCTTGTTGTATGCAGGAGGGCTACTAACTGCACTAATATGTAAATATTTTGACTTGGCTTAATTTAACCACACAAATAAAGTTTATTTACCAAAGTGTAATTTAGTAATGTTGTACAGCTTTCCTGTATGGATTTAAATCAATTTGTATAAATTGTGAGTTAGTACTTCAATTTACAAGAGATTTCTTGTTTTCCGCAAAAGAATACCTGGAAATCAGAGCTAAAAGAATTTAGCAGCCAAAATAGATACGATCTTATAGGAATGGGGATAGTGGGCCATTTCATTTTGATGTCTCAAAGGATTCTTAAAGTATGTGGTTTAATAAAACTTCTTATATTATGGTATGCTTATGTTTATATTAGTATTACAAGAAGGACATTAGAAGAATAGAAAAGTGGGCAGATTAGCATTGATAAACCTATTGACTTGTTTGTTGTTTATCATCTTTGAAAACAATTAAATGTCAAGAAAGATTAATTTAATAATAGAGGTCAACGGAATATGGTAAATTAATAAATATTTTATTTAGTAAAGAGCAGTTGTCTCAACATCCTAATGTAGTTGTGGCTCTCTCGCCATGCGGTATCCAAATTCTCCTTGTATTTCCCCCCTATAAAATGATAAATTAGTTATAAATGCCAAACATGACCAAATGTGGTCCTAGGGGGAAACATGTTAATAGAGGTCCCAAGAAGCTAATCAAAGAGGAGAATGGAAGTAAATAAGTTGAAAGCATCAAAGCCTAATTGGGAATGGTTCTCTTGATTTACCAAGAGATACTAACCAATACAAAAATGTATATCACTAAGATTATTTTATCAAAAGAGAAAAAAGAGTCTATTAAACTTAATTTATTCAACATGATTTCCACTTCAAACACTCCCGTCTTTTCTTTATCCCATGAGGTATATCTGCCTGGTGCTATGAATACCATGAGTTTGTTTTTGAGCCATATCCATTACCCTTGTTCTTATGCGATTAACTTAGTGAAGAGCATTCCGTTTTCTGCAAATGCTAGTTTTAAATAATTTCAAGTGTACACAACTATATTAGTGTTAAAATATGTAACTTGCATTGGTAAAACAAATTATTGTCATAGTGTTGAAATCTCCATTGCGTTTTATGATGGATTGACAGTCTCTTATTCCAAGTATGGTTAGTCCTTAAAATGCTTAAGTAGTTCCACTAAATAATAGTTATAGCATTTGTAGTTCACATTTTCCTATATTCAAATTGACTATAGCGAATACACAAGTCTATCTATTAGGAATTAGCATTATGGAAAGAACTTATAATACGCGTAGATGAACCTATCTCAAGGAAGAGGTGCTGGGAGGAGATTGACAACAGATGTTGATTCTCCTCCCAATTTAAAAATAAGGAACATGAGGAGGCCTTCTTCATCTTCAGATGTTGGGGGCTTACCTCTATTGGGAAGGTTATCACATAAGACATTATTATGTCATCTTTTTTGCATTTATTTATTTATTTAGTTATTTCTTTTTTTTTTCAGATTTGAGATCTTGACTTAAGACCATCTTCATTCCACAGGACAGGTCATGCTTCCCTGTGATCTGGTAGGTAGTGTACTTGCTTTATTTTTATAATTCCTGGATAAATGTTTAATCTTGTTCATATGGTTGCAGCTTTAGATAAAAGAGGAGGTTCATCGATACTGGATATAGGAAGGATGAATACAACTAGAGATATGACAATGCTGAACTTTCAGAAGATGTGAGTTGTGATATATCTGCTTTAGAAAACCTTCAGCTGGACAGAAAAAATTTGAAACCATACCATTTCCTGGCTGTAAGTGTTTGAAAGATAGATTGTTTTTTTAAATTTTGTTTTCATGTAACTTTTATTGGATGGGTATGGAAGTTAGAAATTTGGTTAATGATAGTCATGGATGATTTATTTAGTTTTGGGTATGGGTATTATCAAATACATCACTTGTGGATGGCAGTAAGGTTAAAGATGACAACCTTAGTTATTCCACTAATGCAGTTATTATGTCCATAGATACAATTTTGTAGCATAACTAAACAAGATAGTATTTTTTGGCTGGCTGGCTGAGAAAATTTTTATCCATGCTTCCGATCAAATGTCTGGATTTTATGCTACTTATTGATGGAGAATTCTCTATTTAAAAGTATTTAATTTTATGTATAAGTGTAACTTTCTTATATTGTGAGCTCGTTTGAGATTGTTGTTATAAAACTACTTATTTAAGAATCACTTTAATGAAATAGATTTTTAGGAAAGTGCTTTTAAAAACAAACTATTTATGTTTGGTAAATTTATATGAAAAGTGCTTTTGATAAACAAATTGCGTTTGAAAAATCTTTTACAAGAAGTACTTTTGAGAGACACAAGACAAAATGGACATGTTGTATGTGGTTTCCGTGTTGATTACTAATATTGGAGTAATTATTTGAAGTCTAGATTGAAGACATATTTGTCAATTGAATTTTCAAATCTTTAAGTTGGACATGACAATTTATGTCATGTGATAATTTTTAGACTTTTTACTGTTCCAGTGATGCAATTGTCCTTTCTAAGCACTCTCGTCCATATTTTGTCTATGGCTGAGATAATAGATCTACTTATACTTGTTGTTTAGTCATACAATTGTTCAATACTACTTAAGAAAGTTCTATCATGCATATACTTTCATGTCTTCGAAAACTATGATATTTTAAAACTAGAGTAAAGTTGTTGATTGATCCACATTATATCTTGTAAAAGGCGATGGTACCTTTCAGGGTTATCTTTGCCTCTTTCGATTTGCATTTCACTAATGAAAATTTTCAACATTTTCGTCTTCTTTTGAGGACCAATTCAGATATAAGCAATGTCAAAGTATAATCAACCAATTATAAGACATTTTTTAAATCAACACATGAATAACTAGTTTTACCACTAGACAACCACAATTACCTTATTCATGAATACAAGAGAACCAAGTTGTACTATAATATCATGATTCCTCATCAACTTTACACTATCATCACAACACCGGTAGTTTACCCAATCAATATTCAAAACCACCAAGTCAAGCAAAGTCTAAAATTTAATTATGTATGTCACCTCAAAATATATAGAAACACCCACATAAGACATTTAACTTATCGACACATCATTCAACTTTCATGCCAAGGGCTTATATATCCACCCCCTCAACTAGTCTTCTCTTATTATCATTTAATTCACATAATTCAAGTTACAATCACCAAGTAAGTCACTACAACCATTTATCAAAGAACTCTACAACACATAGCAATACAAAAATTTAAAGGTGTTTATGTAGTGTTCATGTTATTATCAATCTACATGCCATATTACCGTTGAATCAACAAGCAACACCTAACATCACAAAATAAAAATTAATCAATCAACACCAAGAGTTAAAAAATTTAGTTACTTACACATTAATGTGACTCTTATTTCTAGAGACCAATTAGAATCAACTAGACTCTAATTGTGAAATCACAAAGATACTCATTAGAATTATCTTGACACTAATTGGACACAATTAGGTACCAATTAAAGTCAGTTAGATACCTATTGAAATCAAACCATTAGAGATAGAATGAAATGGAATGACATGAATGACGAAAGGGAAACAATTCCTAGAAAGCCTCATAGTTTCCAAAAGATTTGATGTGGATGTCTTATACCAATCTGCGTGACTCTACTTAGTATTCACTCTTGTAATTGTGAAATTCATAACCTAGTGCTCTAATACCAATTGTCATTATCTAACTAGCCAGATTGAGTGGAAACCTAATCTAATCCACCTGAATAAGAGAACCTTAAATACCCAATTAGAAATATGTAGAAGTCATAAAAGAATACCGTTAATCACTCCAAGAATACTATAAAACTTATTACATTCTCCTTAAATACATAAAAAGAAATCTTCTATCTTGATGAAATAGTATAGACATGTCCAGGATCATTTAATACAGTAAAAGATAAAATAAAAGACACCTCTCCCACCATAGGAATGAAATGAGTAGAATCTACTAAAGATTATTATCCATGTCACCTAAGAAACATCTACTGATCTTGCAATAAGACTATACTCCAAAGGATATAGCTAGAGTAGTATCAGTATAATAACATGTTCTGATAGGCATAATTGACCAACCATGGTTAAAGAACAAACATATAATACAAAAACTCAAGATAATAATAGCTTAACTTCCCTCAGTCTATAATTCATATCATCATTTTATGTAAGTAACTTTTAATTTCCACTTAAGGATACCAACCTTTAGAAATTCAACCTAATCAAATATGAGAGAACACAATCTTACAACCGAGCTAGGACTACAATGATTTCATTATTCAATAATATTTAGGATAAATCATTTAGCATGTTCAATAGCTTCTCAAGCAAAATAAAGTATTCCTATTTACTAGCATGTAGTGCAACCAATGACCAAACATTTAGTTAAATGTGATCATTTGTAGATACTTAGCCTTTATTCAATTTTTAATAATCCTACAATTATTGACATAAATTTAGTATAAACTAATTCATCACCTAGTTACTTTAATATAATTACAATCCATTAATTCAAATAAAATTTTCAACCTATTTACTACCATTGCTTCTCCGCTATAATAAGCTTACATCAACACCTTATAATTTTGAAAAACATCATAATCACTAGATACCAGTTTTCAGAATCCATAGTCCCATAATTGGACACCAAGAAATATATATTTCCATGAATTATCACAAATAACACATAATCCACAAAATCATTACAGAATTTCCCAAAAAAAAAATTAATTATACAAAATTAAATTCAATTTATGTTCACATTTTGATTAATACGAATCATTCAATATATTGGTAGGACAAAGCATGAAATCTCTTATCAAACTATATTACAGTCATACAATTCAATCAAGATTCACTATACAATAAGCCTAGCCTACTCGAGCACCAAGATAATTCAAGAAGTAAGCTATACCACAGATGCTCTTCCTTTTCTTCAAGTTTCCAAATGCTAAATGATCAATAAACAAGCAACTATAAGTGTAATTATTCAATTAGTCTTCAAATAAATAATTTACAGATTCAAACCAGTAGTTCTATCCTTATCACTGTCTACAAGACTACCTAAGGGTTGATTAATCATTAACTAGTTCTATTATTCTCAACCTATTTCTATTGATGGAGTTTTAAAGCTAAAGGTCCAATTTTTGTTGAATTCAAGGTCCCCCACTGATCAAAATTCACATTTTAGAATAACAAATTTGTGCTAGAAATTATTAGTTAACAATCTACAAGTAATTCTATATGAAAATAAACATACCAATAGGTTTTAAATCATTATTGTATGAACCTAAGGTTCTAACCCACAACAATTTCACTATTATTTCCCATTCTAATAATTCTAGAAAAGGAATGGATTAATCTATATTCAAAGGGAGTAAAAATCATACCACAACAAAGAATTTCCATCCCAACCTTGAGAAAATTACCCCCCCCAGGAATGTGGAACAAAGTTTTTGAGTTTATGACCTAAAATTCAGCAAGAATAGGCATAGATAATGTCATTGTCCTATGATAGCAGCCTCTATTTTTTTAGCACAAACAACCTTTAGTAAAATGATCATAACTTTTTTCTCTAGAAGTGGATTACCAAATGGTCGATTCTATTGGAAATAAGACTCAAATATCCTTAATTTGGCGGGTTCTAGATGCCATAAATCTTTATATTCTAGGAGTAGTGATCGGTTGAGGTTGGCCCTAGTTTAAACTTGGCTCGAAACTCAATCGGTAATGATGATTCTCACACACTTAAGAATTGATCCTAGCACCTATTGTGAATGAGATTCTTATACCTTTATTGTAAATATATTTAGTAATGATGAAATAATTTATTACATAGCTATATGGCCTTACTAAATCAACCTCACTCAATCCATTGAGTTTCCCAATAAATAGTGTCCCAAGGCATAACCTCAAATAAATTAAACCATCCCAAGGGGGATCTATACCTCCGTCAGTATAAAGCCTCAAAAGGCATCATCTTAATGTAGGAATGGTAACTTTTGTAGTAAGTGAACTCCATTAAGGGAAAAATTGGTCTTAATGTCTACAAAAATTCATAACACATGCTCGAAGCATGTCCTCTAACACATAAATAGTACGCTTAAATTGGCCATCCTCCTGGGGTGAAAGCTTATATTTATATCAAGTTGAGTACCTAACTCACTCTGCATAAAACTCCAAAAATTCAAGGTGATTAAGTACCCCTGTAAGAAATAATAGACATAGGTACACCATGAAAATGAACAATCTCTCGAATGTTGATCTTGACATTATAAGTTACCTTCATAGGTATAAAATGAACTGATTTAATCAACCTATCTACAATAACATAAAAGGAATCAAACTTCCCAAAAGTCGGGAGTGGGCCATCCACAAAGTCCAAAGTGATCTGGTCTTACTTCCACTTAGGAATAGGCATCCTTTGCATCATAACACATGATTGCTAATGCTCATACTTCATATATTGAAAATTTAAATACTTGGACAAAAAATCTATAATGTCTTTATTCATCAAACATCACCAATATTGTTGCATTAAGTCATGATACTTCTTAGGATCTCCTAGATGAATAGAATACTTTTAACAATGAGCCTCTTCTAAGATCAGTTTAATCCAACCATAAAATGTCAGCACATAAACACGACCACCAATCATTAAAGCACCCTCGAGATCAAGAGATGTTATCTTTGTCTTTCACTTAATAATTTATCATGAATCATACTTAACTTTCCATCATCAAACTGTCAAGCTCAAATCTACTCCACCAACGAAGATCCAACATAAACAAATGCCAAAAGATATCCTAGTGTCAAAATATCAAGTCAAATAAATTGGTTGGCTGAAGACCGAACCTTCAAGGCTAAAAGTAGGTCCTCCCTCAAAAGATAAGCTACGCCCCATACTTACTACCTCTCAACTCAAGGTATCCACTACCATATTGGCCTTGCCCAAATAATAAAAAATAGTTGAGATCATAATCCATAAGAAACTCTAACCATTTGCACTGTCGCATATACAAAAATCTCTGAGTAAAGAAGTACTAAAGGCTACAGTGATTGGAGAAAATCTCACAAAAACTCTATACAACTAGTATCATCACAATTTAAACATAAAACAATAGAAGCTTATTCTAAATCATAAGTAGGGTAGTTATTCTTATGGAACTTTAATTATTGAGAAGCATAAGAAATCACCTTACCCCTTTTCATCAACACATCACCCAATACAATTTCAAAAGCAGCACTAAACACTATGAATTTAATGCTCTTCTCAGGAAAAGTCAAGATAGGAGCTAAAGCCAACAACTCCTTGAGCTTTTGAAAGCTTTTCTCCCAATCATCTGACCACAAAAACCAATTTTTTTTGAGTCAACTAGGTTAAAGGGGCTACATTAGAAGAGAAACCATGCATGAATTATCCATAATAACCTGCTAACCTAACAACACTCCAAGTCTTAATAGGACAAGTAGGCCTAGACCAATCATGAATCGCTGCTACATTTGATAGATCGACTATAATACCATCCTTGGTCACTATATAATTGAAGGAAAAAATAGAAGCAAACTAAAACTTACACTTACAAAACTTAGTGCACAACTTCTTATCTTTTAACCGCTTGTATGACCCTCAAATTTCTTACATGATCAACTCCATAAATCTTGTTGGGGAATTAGTCCGCCCAACATACATAACCAAATACTCATAATGTCCTTAGCATACTCAATAAGATGCCTTTAGAACATCTAAAGATCTATTTCTCAACTGATAATCACAAGATCTCATAGTCAATCATAGAAATAACGAGGCACCCTGAATATAATCAAGTTAATAATTAATGCAAGGAAGATCATACTTGTTCTTGATAGTCACTTTGTTCAAATACCAATTATAAATATACTTATGTATATATTTAACTTTATTTTTTATAAACAAGAATAGAGTACCCCAAGGAGAAAAACTCAGTCTAATGAAAGTCTTACTCAACAAATCCTATAATTTCTCAATCAATTATTTCAATTCTTCTAAGGCCACTCTATAGGGAGAAACAGAAATTGACCTAGTGCCTAGATCAAAAGAAATGGCAAGATTCATATCTCTATCTAGATGCATACTAGGTAGTTCAATAGGAAACACGTCCATAAACTCTTCAATAAGTCATACAGGATCCAAGGGAGGTAGTGAATACACCCCAGTATCGTGCACATAATCAAAATAAGAAAGACACCCTTTCCCTACCATGCGACAAGCATATAGGAAAAATATAACCCTTTTGAACTTGTGCTAGGAGTACCCGTCCACTCTAATATTGGCACACTCGGAGTAGCTAAGGACATGGTCTTGGAAAAAAATCTAAAACTGCATGATAAGGAGCCTACCAATCCATACCCAATATGATTTCAAAATCAACCACATCAAGGATAATCAAGTCCAACAAAGCATCATAGCTCAAAAAGGACACTACAAATCATTAGTACACTTAATTCACCACTAGAGAAATAACTATGTGAGTAGAAACACAAGTAGGCATATTATGACCTAATTTGTCAGGTCATGATGGAACCTACTATTACCCACCAATAGGTAAGCCAACCCATAGACCAAAGCTATTAGTAATGGACTATCAAGAGAAGTGTAAGAAAGTATTATGATAAATATAATAAAAAGGGCTAATATATATACAGCAACCCCAAGACCTGGTGACCCTAGTACACGAGCTTCTAATAAAATAAGAGTACAAAGTTCAATAATGAATAAATATACAAGTTGTAACGACCAAAAATCACCTCTTGGGACATCACATGGTGCTTAGGGATATGAGTATCCCCAAGCTAACCCTTTGAGCCTATCACTTCTCACAATAACTCATTCAGGAAGGAATACATAAAACACTAAAATTGTCATATCAAGTGAAAGGAAATATGAAGGTAATACTCGATCCAAACGGTCACAAAATTGAAATCTCAATACAACCATAATCTGATAACTAGTCTGACAAAGTCTTTACTACTCCATGCAATCGAGAGACATTGGGACAGGTCCCCAACTAACTTAAACTGAACTAAAAGTAATAACATAAACATCAAATACTAAAATATCTGAAGATAGGTCCTCAAACCATGAGGAATCACCACTTTAGAAATTAGATAAAGGTACTCTAGAGTCACTAACGAGACTGGGACGGAGCACCTGAACCTATATTATAAGACAATGTAGCACATAGATGTATATGTAGATTAGCACTTGGGAATGTACTGAGTTTATGGGGTTGTATGCATTTACATAAACAATATCAATACTCTTTAATCAAATCATGCATGCAAATAAGAATGACTCACATGGCTTGAATAAGTCTAAAATGTAAAGCTCATAAATCATGTATAATGAAGCATGTAACACAAATCTCGTGAGTTATTATACTTTAGCTATAAACTTTGTGCTCTCTTCTTATTCTCTTTACCCATAGGCTAAATGAACTTTAGACAATAGTTTCAACTCATTCATATGTCTCATTGAGAGTAAAACTTCTTTAATGCTCAATAACTCATAACTCTTTTGAACTCAAGTACTTAGAATTCGGAATTATATAACTTTGAAACATACTTGAAGGAATTTCATTAACTTTAGGAAAATATCTCATTTCAAGCTTTAGGAAAATCATTCTATCTTAATGAAAAAATACTCTAGTTTAGGGAAATAACTTATCTCATAGTTTTAGAGAAAATACTTATATCAAGGGAAAATACTTTAGTCTTAGGGAGCAATCTGCAACTTTACTATTAGGAAAATAACTTGTATCAAGGGAGGTTCGCTTAACCGACATAAACTATGCAAGCTACATGGAGTCCAACATTTTGTCCTCCTAAGGAAGAGACCCCATGTTGGAGAGGAGCGTCATACTCTTTCCAGGGAGTATAACCTCAATTCAGTGATCACTTATCTCAGCCTCGGGCCCAATATCTCGACCTTAGGCCCAAAAATCATCTCAACCTCAGGCCCAACCTACGGTGGCACATAGTTATATTGTAAGAAACCATAGTAACTTACCCAACTCAGTGCTAAATACTACTCACGTTAGATTATTTAACACTCGGTATTCAAGTACGTGTATTGCAAATTCAAGTACGTGTATTGGTCTTATTTATATGGAATTAATTTTTAATTTTATTTATACCAGAATTTGTCTGTCGATGGTTCCATGTGAAGGTTATTGAATAAGATTTCCAACGATATAAATATTTCCAAAAATGTATAGGTTTCAGATATAATCAAGCACGTTTGAAACTATAAAACGGTGGCTGGGATATTTGGGAATAGTAAACGTGCAGGAAAATTTCCTGCACACAAACTACTAAGGCCAGCCAAATTTTTGGATCAACTTTGAATGATCATAACTCTCTTGATATAATGAACTGGGAGAGCTGCGACCTATGATAAAGATCTTTGAGTCTTCTTTCCAATACAATTGGTTTCATCCAAATCCAACTTCTGAGTAAGGAGTTATACTCGTTTTACTTTAGCCTATCAAAATAGATTTTTAGGTTCAACTTCAAATGACCATAACTCCTTGTACAAGACGAACTGGGTGGCCTACTTTATATGAAATGAAGTCCTTTTTAATTATCCTTCAAACGATACCAATTTTACCCAAATCCAATATCGGAGAAAATAGTTATGGTCGATCTACTTTAGATTATCAAAATAGTCCACCAAAGGACAGATTTGACATTATTTAACTTTTAAAGGCATTTTGGTCATTTCCTATTATATTATGGACGGGAATATGTGTATATATACATGTATATGAGTTCAAAAACTCATTTTCATCATCAATCATTGAGAAAGAACAAACTCTAGCCAAATTTGACCTTTAAATTACTTTTGATTCAACCGTAGAAATTCCAAAGTAATCCGATAACTGCGTTTGTCATCCCGAGAGCTTCGAACGACACCTATTATTTGTGCAAACAGGATTGCATAATCAAGAGGTGAATTCTAAGGTATGAATATTGTTTGCCTTTTTTCTTTTCCATATGTATATGTGTGATAGAGGATTATATGTATTGGTTATTATTGAAAGGTGATGGAAATAGGGTTATGGACTATTTTTGCATGGTTTGATTGTATTGAATTGTGGAAGGTGGATATGGTAATTGAGTTATGGAGGGTGGATATGGTGATATACTACTGAATTGATGATTATTTATGTCTATGGCTCAATTTGGTTTAATGGATTGGTTGGAAGGACAAATGAATCCAAACTTGATATTGGAGGATGTTGTACGAATATGCATGGCATGTGAATGTAATTGGAGTATAAGAGGATTAAAGTGACACCCTTTATGGTGTAATTAAGGCTTACTACTTAACCACTAGTTTGGTGAATTCAAATAATTGAATTGTGACATTTGGTTGCTAATACTAGATTGCTATATATGTTCATTGTAGATAAGTAATCCGAAAAGACGGGAAGTCCATTTGGGACTAGTATTGAAGGTTGACAGTTAGGTATATAAAGAAGACTCTATACCATATCTTTGGCATAAAAGTGAACAATTGTTCTATTAAGAAAGTTTCCAAAGCTATTCAATAACATGTGATCCATAATCGTTTTGTATGATGTCCTACGTTACCAATGAACTTGTTTCCACCCTACAAGATGTCAAGACATTCCAATACTTACTTGTCTTCCAAATCTTACATGTTTATTGCACTAATGAATGTCAGAAGGTATTCGGTTACTCAAACAAGATCTAGGTGCTACTAATGACTCCAAAATGTTTCATTCATATACCAATAACTTCCTATTTTATTGTTATGGCATTGATGACTCCAAAATGCTTCATTGATGTGCTAATGAGTTCTAACTTCATTGTTATTGCATTGATGGTCTATTTATATGTCTCTTATTGATGTATCATTGTTTCAAATTATCAAAAATGCGGTGGCAACCAAAATAACAATCTCAAAGATTAATTGAACTAAGTGATGGGAGTTCTCTATTATCGGGTGGTATCCCAGGGGCATAAGCCTATCATGGGTCGATCCCTATTTATGTGTTTATGGGTGGTATCCCAGGGGGTATAGACCCAGCTGCAATTTCTCAAGGGTTAAAATCATGGGGTATAGACCCAGCTGCAATTTCTCAAGAAAACATGTGAAAATCATGTCATTAGACTCCCAATTCATGGGAAACATCAAAATATTGCAATCAATAATAATGGCTGAAAAACCCTAATTCAAATTTATGTAAAGTCTCGTAGATTGCAAAAAATCATAGTTTAAATAAGCCTTTGGGCACAAGGATGAAAGGATTACCCTTGTTCAAACCCCCACATACCTTGAATTATAAAATTGGATGAACAAGCTTGCTTTAAACTCTTCTTCTTACTCTTAAGAGAGGGTTATTGCAACCCTTGAACTTGGGAAACTTAAATCTCAACTCAATTTGTAGAATCCATAGTGAGTTCTTGGATTTCTTAGAGAAGGATTTTAGATTTGCTCTTGAGGGAGAAACCCTAGCTCTTTTGTGTTTTGGATGATGAATGAAGCCATTTGATTCGTTTGGAATATATTAGGGTATAAAAGAGTGGAATGGACCAAAAATCCCTTTTAAAAATGTGCTAAAAATACTAAATAGGTTCTACGACGGTCGGAGCGACCTTACGTTGCAAGTCCGATGGTCCGTCGAGTAGTCCGTTGGATGATGACCAGAAAAGGGACATACTGCCTCGATGCAACGGTTAGATTGATAGTCCGTCGCAGATCTAACGGTCCGTTGGATCATTTGTCGTACGATGGCTAGGATAAGACCACACTGCCTTAGTGTCAACGATCTCAGCGATGGTCCATCACAGCCTTGACGGTCAGTAGTCCTGGCCGTCGCACTTTGGCCAAAAAAAGAAGTTTATAAGAAAATTCTATATGATTTAAATAACAATCACTTGGGAAGTCTCTTATCAATCTTTTAGGTTTGGAATTACACATTACTTGACACACTCTAAGGCCTGGACTACGAGGTAACTTTGCAGGATCTTACAATAACTCCTCCTTGGAAACATTCGTCCTTGAATGTCTCTAGTTAGACTAGGAACACAGGAAAAATAGAGTACACATAGCTTAAGCAATTTGCTAAACAACTCAAAATCTCTCTAAACTCTTGAATACCTCAAAAATTGCAAGAACTCATGCAAGAATAGATATATAGCTGAACTTTAGATTAGAATGGATGAATTAAGGAAAAATAATACCTTCGGATCGATCTAAACTCATGGAAAATAGGTATGGGTAGTTGGCTTGCATTTCTGCTTCTGCCTGCCAACTAAAGCCCTCAACTGACTGGTTCCGCCATAAGACTTTGATTGAGGGAACCTCTTTGTTCCTCAATCTACGGGTCTAAAAATCTAGGATTTCAGCGGGAATATCATTAATGAAAGATTGTTCTGGATATCAGCAATCTCTGAAGGATCTATCACAATGGAATCACCAATATGCTTCTTAAGCATGCAGACATGAAAAATAGGATGAACGGCTGACAACTCTCTGGGAAACTAAACCTCATAGGATACTTTCCCAACATGGCTCGAAACACTGTACGAGCCAACATAATGGGACTAAGCTTTCCTTTTTTACCAAACCTCTTCACCCCTTTCATGGGTGAAATCTTCAAGTACAACAAATCACCCACTTTAAACTCAAGATCTCTTCTCCTCACATCGGCATATGACTTTTAACGACTCTAAGCTGTCTTTAACCTCTCTCTAAATAAATTAACTTTCTCCATAGATTCAAACATTGCATCAGGCCCAATCGCGGTAGCTTCACCCTCTGCAAACCAACCTATGGGTGATCTACATCTTCTACTGTACAAGGCCTCAAATGGTGCCATCTCGATGCTAGCATGGTAACTATTGTTATAAGCGAACTCTATCAATGGAAAATGCTCATCCCAACTACCTTTAAAATTAAGAGCACACACCCTCAATATGTCTTCTAGGGTCTGAATGGTCCTCTCAACTTGACCATCTATCTGCGGATGAAAAGCGGAAGTCAAAAGAACTTGGGTACCAAGACCTTATTGAAACACCCTCCAAAATTATGAAGTAAATTAAGTACCCCTATCCAAAATGATAGATGAGGGAACTCTGTGTCGCCTGACTAACTCTCGGATATACAATCCAGCATAATCCTTAGCAGTATAAGATTTGTGCACGAGAAAGACATACGCGGACATAGTTAGCCTATCCACAACAACCCAAATAGAATTATGATGACAACGCGAAAAAGGTAACCCGGTCACAAAGTCCATATTCACCACCTCCCACATCCAAATGGGTATACCAAACTCTTACATCACACCACTAGGTCTTTGTTGCTCTACCTTAACCTGTTGGCATGTTGCATACTTTGCTACAAACTCAGCTATATCCTTCTGCATACTATTCCACCAATAGATTTCTCACAAGTCGTGGTACATCTTAGTAGTGTCGGGATAAATAGAATACAATGCGCCATGCACTTCAACTATAATCCTCTACCTCAGATATCCTACAATATCAACATGCCATCTCCCCCTTAGGAGAAAACCTCTACCTTTTGGTCCTTAACTGTCTCCTTCAGTGTGACCAAACTAGGATCTCTATCTTGCTTCTCCTTCACTTTTAAAACTAAAGAGAATTCAGAACAACTCTGCACCAATGTACTTCTCTCAACTGAATCAAGCCACCAAACACCCAATCTAGCCTGACAATGCATATCATAAGCTAACTCTTTCTTACCTTCCTCTACATGAGCAACACTACCCATAGAAAATCTGATAAGGGCATTCACCACTAAATTGGCCTTGCCTAGGTTATAAACACACTCATATCATAGTATTTTAACAACTCCAACCACCTCTTTTGCCTAAGATTCAACTCAAGACTTTCAAAGCAAAGACCATAGTAGCTAACTCAAGATCATGGGTTGGGTAAGTCTTTTTATGCAGCTTTAACTATCTAGAGGCATAGGCTATAACCTTACCTCTTTGCATTAACACATAACCCAAACCAATTCTAGAGGCATCACAATACACCACAAAACCATCTGTACCATCAGGCAAAGTCAACACAGGGGCTGAAGTAAGTCGAGTCTTCTACTCCTGAAAACTCTTCTCACAGTAATCTGACTACTGGAGCTTAACTTTCTTATGGGTCAACCAAGTCATGGGAGACACAATAAAAGAGAAAACTTTAACAAAACGGTGATAGTAGCCCGCTAGACCCAAGAAACTTCTAATATCAGATAGAGAAATATGTCTAGGCTAATTTCTTACAGCTTCTATCTTTTAGGGATCAACTCTAATACCTTCAGCTGAAACAATATGACCCAGAAAGGCTATAGACCTCAGATAAAATTCACACTTGCTGAATTTGGCAAATAACTGGTGACCTCTAAGAGTTTGCAAGACAATTCTAAGGTTATCTGGATGATCATGCTCATTGTGGGAGTAGGCAAGGATGTCATCTATGAACACTATGACAAACATATTAAGATATTTCTTGAACACTCGATTTATGAGGTCCATAAAAGCTACTGGTGCATTGGTTAGCCCAAAAGACATGACTAGAAACTCAAAGTGACCACAGAAAGTTTGAAAGGTTGTCTTTGGAATATCACATTCCTTCACATTAAGTTGATGATAGCCAGATCTACGGTCTATCTTGGAGAAATTACTTGCACCTTGCAACTGATTAAACAGGTCATCAATTCTCAGAAAAAGATACTTATTTTTTACTGTGACCTTGTTAAGCTGACAATAGTCAATGCACATACACAAAGAACCATTTTTCTTCCTTATGAATAGAACAGGTGCGCCTCAAGAAGAAATACTGGGCCTTATTAAACCTTTGTCTAAATGATCTTTGAGTTTTCTTTCAACTCCTTAAGCTCAGCAAGTGCCATATGATGTGGTGGAATAGAAATAAGATGAGTGTCGGGAAAAAGGTCAATCCTGAATTCTATCTCTCTATCAGAAGGTACCCCTGGGAGATCTTTCGGAAAAATATCTAAAAACTCATTGACAATTTTGACTAATAGAATAGTTGGAGCCTCGTAGTTAGTGTATTTGACTCTAACTAGGTGATAGATGCAACCCTTGGATATTAGCCTTTTGGCTTTGAGATAGGAGATAAAATGACTCTTGGGAGATACCGAACTCCCAGACCACTCAAAAACTGGCTCATCAGGGAACTGAAACATGAGCACATAGGTACGGTAGTCTATGGATGCATAACAAGAATGAAGCCAATCCATACCCAAAATAAGGTCAAAATACACCATGTCTAACTCTATCAAATCAGCAAGTATAACTCTATGAAGAACATTAACAGGACAATCTCTATACTCTTGTTTAGCAATAACTGGCTCCCCTACTGGTGTAGAAACAAAGGACTCAGAAATCTTTTCGGGACTCATTTTGAAATTCATAGCTACAGGTGGGGTCAAATAAGAGAGACTTAACCCGAGGTCCAACAGCACATAGACATCAAAGAAAAGGACATGGAGCATACTGGTAACAACATCTGGAGAGTCCTTCTACTCCTAATGGGATGGTAAGGCATAGAATATGTTCTGGCACTGACCGCCAGTAGTTCTAGATGAAGCGCCCTAAATAGAGGTGGGATGAGGTACAGGAGTTGGTGCACTACTAGCCTGTGCCTAAGGTCGGGCATCTCTATTCCCCTATCTAAAATAAGGACAATCTCTAAGTCTGTGGCCCAGCTTACCACAGCTAAAATAGTCCCTAAAATCTACAAAACACTCACTAGGATAATCCCTACCACACTTAGCACAAGGAGGATAATGGGACCTATTACCGACATTGTTCTGTGACCTAGACATAAAAGACCTGCCCCCTTGCTCCTACCTACCTCTAGGCATGGGAACACTAGCTAATAAAGGTGTTGGCATAGATGAACGTCTCTGAAACTGAGGGTGGTTCCCTCCACGGAACTAAGGTTTGCTAAACTCATGTTACACAGATCTAGCCCTCTTGTTACCCCTCACTCTATCTCTCTCTCAAATTTTATCTGCCTCTATCTCTTGGGCATAAGTCATCAAACTAGCCAGATCCATATCCTTATGTAGCATCGTAGTCCTACACTCCTTCAGTACGAACCTAGAAACACTAGTCACGAACATACTCATACTATACTGGGCGTTAGAGATCAAATCAGGAGCATACTTGGCCAACTGGTTGAACTTCAAGTAGTAATCCTTAACAGTGATAGATCCCTACCTCAATTTCATAAACTCATTATTTTTTGCCTTCCTCATCTCAAGCAAAAAGAACTTGTCCAATAATACATCTTGGAATACCTGCTAAGTCATAGGAGCAGCATCCTCACCTCTCCCCATTCCTCCACAATACTACCCATTCATAAGATATGCCCTTCAACCTGTAAGATGCCAACTCAATACTTTCTTCCTCAGAAACATGCATCACCTGCGTGATATTTCTCACCTCCTGTAATACCCCGCTCATTTCTTAAGCCTAAATCTATCTTTTGAGTGAATATGGATGACTTCCAAATTGATTGTTATTTATCTCATGTTTTATTTTCCTAAATTATACTCTCTATCATGTGGATAATTGGATAATATTTCCATTGACATAAGATTTACCCGAATCGGACACCTGGTGAGGAAGTTAAAGACATTTTGTAATTCCCTGAGACTCTAACCAATAGTGCAACCATGAATCAAGCTCTTGAGAAATAAATTATAGTGATTTGGTTGTTTTATAATCAATTATGGTGTTTATTAAGGCATTAAATTTGTCCTAACAATTGGGAGAATCAAAACATTCCTTATCGATTGAATTCTTAGGAATGTTATTGGTATAGTCAACTTCAAATGAGTATATCTCTCATTATACTTGGAATTTTTGAACTCAGGATCTATCAACACATATATAATTTAATTATCTTTCCAACGATACTAATTTTGCCGAAATCTGATATCAGAGAAAAGAGATACCCATTTTACTCCAAAATGGTCAAGCTGGAAAACGTTGACAATGGTTCTAACGGGTTGTCACATTTTTTATGCCAATTCTGACGATGTCATCACTTTTTGAAGACATTTTTTATGACTTCATCATCCTTAGGCAGAAAATTAAAAATTTGACCCTTTTGTGATGACATTTCGTGACGGCCTATCACGGGTCTGATGGCCTATCACAAATGTCGTCAGCCATTTTTTCAGCCATTAAGGGGCATTTTTAAAAGGGTATTTTGGTCTTTTCCACCCCTTTTAACCCTCTATATATATCCAAGTAAAGAAGAAAACTTCATTCTTCTTCCATTTCATCAAGAATACTAGGGTTTCTCTCTCAAAAATCCAATCTAAATTTCCCAAGAACATAAAGAATCCAACCATAGATTTTATAAATTGGTTCAAGATTCAAGGTGCCCAAGTAAAAATCATCAAGAACCATAACTCAAGAAGTGTAAAAGGAGTCTATAACAAGTTTCTTCATTCAAATCCATAATCAAGGTATGTGGGGTTTGAACAAGAACACTTCTTTCATTCTTATGCCCAAAGATTTAATTTCTACTATTAAAATCCATGATTTTGCAAAGTGAGTTTACACCCAAATTACTTTATTAATGATTTATGATATTTGAGCTATTGAAGATCGATACACATGACTATTTCATCATTTTATTTTTTAAATTGAGAACTTATGCCATCACTTGAATATTATTATTATTAGTTGATGATTTTCGAATGATTTAAGATAAGAGTCATGATTTAATCTTTTCTATGAGAATTTTTATTATTGAATATATATATATATATATATATATATATATATATATATATTGACATTTGATCTTGAGAGTCAAGAATGAGTTCTGTGATGTTTTCTTGAAGTTTTTGATACATGATTATTTTACAACTTCCAAATTATGACTTAATATTTAATATTTTGAATTTCATGTTCTACCATGAGTTGGTATTTCAAGTGCTTTCAAGACATGTGTCAAGCTTTAAGCTTCCTTATGACAAATTGGATTATTGATTATATTGATTCATAAGATTGATTTGTTATAATGAGTCTTGATATTTCCTCAAAGTTATTGATTTTTCCATGACTAAATGAATTGATACATCTTGATGTTGAGAAAGATTCTTTGATTTTGAGTTGAGTTAGGAATCCACAGTTGTATATGATTTACCGATGAGATATATTATTGTTTTGGTCTTCATGATAGACCCATGAATTGATATTAATTAAGGTGGATTTCCTAACACATTTTGAGCTGAGTCTAGGAGGAGTATTTAGCACTGAGCGGAAAATATGGTATTTTCCCAAAACTATGTACCACCGTAGGATTAATGTTGATAATTGTGGGTCAAAGGTCGAGTGTGGAATTGTGATTGTAAAATTGAGGTTGTACTCCCTAGCAAGAGTATGACACTCCCACCAATATTGGGGTTTCTCCTTAGGAGGGCAATATATTGGACTCCATGTGGCTCACATGGTGTAGTTATGTAGGTTATAAGAAACTTCCAAGTCCATAATAGTCCAAGTTTTCATGAGTTACCGAGTCACTCTAAGTCATGATTTAAAGAGTTTGAGTTGAGTATAATGATTTATGAGATTTATAATGTGTGTACTATTATTGATGATTTACAAGGAATATATTTCAGTTAATTCAAGAGAAGAAAGTTGTCATCGTCACTACATGATTTTCATAATCATTTATGATATTATTTATAACGTTGCATTGCACCCCCACATACTCAGTACATTCCTTAAAGTACTAACCCCCATATATTTCTATATGCTACAATGTCTTATAATGTAGGTGCAAGTTGTAGCGCAGATACCGTATTCAGTCAGACTGTCGCTCCCATTCAGCAGGTGATGAGTCCTTTTGATTTGAGGGCTTGAGTTGGTTATACAGTTCAAGAAGTATTGTATTTTTCTTATTTTAGTCGTATTGATCATAGATAGGTTGTAGTCATGACTCGGCTATCTAAAGTCAGTACCAGTAGAGGCTTCATAGATAGTCAGTAGAAGTTGATGTATTCAGTTTCAGTTGCGTTTGGTAAAAGTAGAGTTGTAATCTTGTAAAGTTCATGTTTATATTGATCAAGTTCAGAGAAGTTCTATATTTTTGCTAAATTTATATAGATTTAAGTATTTTATCCTGTTGTTTTTGAGTTATGCCAATAGGAGGATTAGCTTGGGGTCATTTGTGCCCCTAAGCACCGTGTGACGTCTCGGGACCCAAATTTCGAGGCATTACAAACTCGGTATTAGAGCACAGAGTTCAAGTGTCCTAGGGTGTCTATGAAGCCGTGTTTAGTAGAGTCTTTGCAGAACGGTATAGAGACATCTGTACTTTTCTTCGAGAGGCTACAAGACATTTAGAAAAGGTCTCCATTCCTTCAAGTCTTAGATCATGGTATAGAAAGTTTCTTTGAGAAACTTATGCAGATTCTTATCTTGTTCTATTCAGGGTATCACCGCCTTATCTTTGAGCTATTATAGACAGTCAAGCTCAACTCTTTACAGATAGTACTTTCTTAAACTATCTCCACAGATAGTTATGGAGTTTTAAATGAAGTAGAAAGTATCCTATTAGTGTCTTATCGTGCCTTTCTTATGAATCATGCAATAAGTCCAAGTTAGTTGAGCTTTCAGATTCCCTCTCAAAATCTATAATGATAATCTATACTTCTTTATCTATGTACTGTTCTTGAGGTAACATGATCTGTAAATTTTAATTTCCTTCCCTAACAATGCCCTTAGACTACAAGAGAGAAATTTCAAAAGTTTCACAAAGCATCCCGAGAAGAGCTTACCAATGTGGTATGAGTTTCCTAAGTTCAATGTTATGCCGTCTCGCTTATGATTCTTTCAGTTGAGACAGAGTAAGATGTGTATTGTTAGATTATTGAATATTGTATGGAGTGTTTCTATCTCTCGTACTCTTGTTATCATAATGATGTTGGAAATCAAAGACTAGTGAAGATGGGTGACGCCTATTTTGATTCACTAGCGACTTTTTATGTATCTTATTTCCTTATGCTGGTTAGAACTGGGTTTAGAGGTGTAATGGTGAGAAAGGTGGCAGGTGTGATTTATTGGAAGTATGTATAGGTAAGCATTTTACATTTGATCGAGTTAGTGATGAAATGATATTATTCTTGTGTGTCAGCTCATGGAAGAAAAAGAGAAGGAGTTATTGGTAAAGGTAAATAATAGTTTACTTAAGGTATGAAAAGAGTTGTTAACGGTATGTTGCACAAGACAAGTATAGGTTATGGATGAGGATACTTAGTGGATGAGTGTTGTTAACTTAGGTGCTCCTGAGATTACAAAGAAAAGTTAAGTTGAGGCTTAGAGAGTTATGAACTAAGTTAAGGTATGTATGAAGGATAGATAGTAATGATGAGTAGAAGAGGGGCGTGTTGATGGATTATAAATGAGAGAGGCCATATAATTATGACCAATTATTGTTATTAGGGGGTTTAAGTGGACTAGTGTTTATTAACGTTTTGTTTTATAGTTTCCAAGTAAGAATGGCGCGTGTGAGGTGTAGTTGTAAGTTATGCTGAGCACTAGGCATTAAGCTTGGATGAATGGTGGCTATGAAGGTGGATGTGATGATTTCTTGGTTAATGGTGCTAGTTACAGGGAAGTGATCTAATGGGCTTGGACAATATATGCGAAAGCTTGAGTTTGATCAACTTATAATTAAGTTTGATTTTGTGTTCTTGGTGACAAATCTTTCCCAAGGTTCTGTGGGGCTGCTTAGGGTCATTGTATATGGCATAATTACGAAATGTCGTGGAGTTGATAGATGGAGGAATACTAGTTAGGCAATGAATGATATTCCTAATAATTGAGTCAAGAAGTGTGATGGCTTTAGTCTAAGGAGAGATAGTAGAACAAGAGACCAGGTTAGTTTGTCAGGTGCTAGTGGGTATGCCAATAAGTTGTGGAACAACTGTGAGAAGGGATACTGCTCTACCCATTTTTATTTTAGTATTTTCAGTCATTCCTGTATTTATTCATGCTTTATGTTTTGATTCCATGATCATGATTCATGTACAGGCATGCCATAATAAAATCCTGTCCTCACTTAGTTACCAAAATGTGGAGTCTCAGACCTTTCATCGGTTGGAATCACAATTCATAGTTACGAATTCCCAATTTAGGTCATGCAACACATAACTTATGTACTCAAGCTTTGTGATATTCACTTAGTTCCAAAGGTCAAGCGCTACTTTTAATGATCATCAAGAAAGGAATTCAGATTCATATCGTGCATGTCCCCTGGCCGTATTTCTTTGATGGGTTTATGATGTTAAATCCTCTATTCCTCAAGCCTCAATTGAGTGTCAAGTATTCATAGTATCTATTCATGGGTTAGATCCTTATGCTCTAATCTTTTAGTTATCTTTCCTTACCCAAGATAGTGGTGGTGAATAGTTATTTAGTCGAAAGAGAGGAGATAATTCCTTATCAACGATAGAGGGTGGCATGCTTAATATAGCTAGACGGTCAGGTGAAGTAAGATTGAGGCTAAGTCTTTGATACATGTTATGGTTAGTTGAAGTTTAATGTGTTATGATTGGGAAGATTATGGTGTATTTATTTTGTGTAATTCCATGAGTTGGAAGGAATATTGGAGTAAAGCATTTGTGTAGGACTCGATTTGCAAGAAGTATGTCAGGTGTGCTTGAGGTGAGTGCAAAGAAATTTTCTTGATAAGAGGTGTGTAGTGTATGAGAAGAGGCTTTATAAGTGTTTGATTAGGAATGCGCATATGGTTATGAAGATAGGCTTGAATGTTGTGTTTGTGTGCATGTGGATGGGTGCCTTGCACATTAGTAAATGGCTAGTGCTAGGTGGATTGGAGTTGTTGAAGTGGTAATGAGAATTACTCTTAAAGTGAGAGGTTGTAAGAATATAGATGTGTGGGAGCTCATGATTTAGAATGGGGTTATGTGGCAAATCTTGTGGTTCTAGGTTAGGCATGAAAATGATGAGGGGGTTTGGTTCGAGGGGATATAAGTAGATGAAACTATCGGTGTCATGTGAGGATTGTAAGTTGAATCGGTCAAGTATAGTATCAGAAAGGTATAGTAGAGAGTGTTTGAGAAGTTTGGTTGAGTTTGAGAGTAAGGATTGGCCTTGCTTGAAGCTTAGTACTTTTATCCTGACTTATGATTCATAGGTTTAGGTTTCAAGTTATGCGATTATGGTAATTTCATGATCCCTGATTCAGATGTCTTGTTTAGATCTTGCCTAAAGTTCTTTGCTCCTTTAGACCATTAGAATTCCTTGGGAGGCTAGTACGATTCAGTTTTCATAGCTAGCAACCCAATTTTTAAAATTTGGCAGATAGATTTCTATGGTCTTCCATTTTTTTTTGAACTAGTCTGGTCTTACCACTCAAAATTTTATAGGTATGAGCAATTCGATAAGTAGTTGCTTGCGCCCAAAATCTATGAATTCAGTTCAGTATGTGTATCAGGCATCAGTTTTAGATTCGGATATATAATTGTGATTCATTCTGTAAGCATTCATTAAACAATCTTTGTTTTCCAAGTATTCTAGTGCAGACAATATAATACCCATTGTGTAGTCTTATCCTTGTTTCTCATGACCTATGCCTGCAGAAATTATCTCTTCGCTGTCTATGACTACGATTTCACCCTTATCACATCAAGTGAATTCTAAAATATCAGTATGAGCCCGCTCTTTAATATAGGAAGAAGTCAAATCAACTCAGATTCAGTCGAGAATTACAGTTGTCCTCTATCTATTCTTTTCCAGTCTTGGATCTAGCTATATAGCTACTCTCATCATAAGTTTGTACATTCAATGAAGTAATTAAAAATTTAGAAAGATATGGATTCAGATTAGCAAGTTGTTTCAGCTGTGTGTCTTCAGTTTTCTCTATATTCTTGGCCAAAAAGCAACATTCAAGGACGAATATTTCCAAGGGGGAGATATTGTAATACCCCGCTCATTTCTTAAGCCTAAATCTATCTTTTGAGTGAATATAGATGACTTCCAAATTGATTGTTATTTATCTCATGTTGTATTTTCCTAAATTCTACTCTCTATCATGTGGAAAATTGGACAAGTTTTCCATCGACATAAGATTCACCCGAATCGGACACCCGGTGAGGAAGTTAGAGCCATTTTGTAATTCCCCGAGACTCTAACCAATAGTGAAACCATGAATCAAGTTCTTGAGAAATAAATTATAGTTCTTTGGTTGTTTTCTAATCAAGGATGGTGTGTATTAAGGCCTTAAAGATGTCCTAATGATTGGGTGAATCAAAACATTCCTTACCGATTGAATTCTAGGAATAGATATTGGTATAGTCAACTTCAAACAAGAATATCTTTCATTATACTTGGAATTTTTGAGCTCATAACCTATCCACAGATAGATAATCTAATTAGATTTCCAACGATACCAATTTTGCCAAAATTTGATATCGTAGAAAAGAGTTTTGCCCATTTTACTACAACATGGTCAAGTTGGAAAATGGTAAAGATGGTTCTAACGGGCTGTCACGTTTCTGACGCTATTTCTGACGACGTCGTCACTTTCTGACGTCATTTCTAATGATGTCATTAGCCTTAGGCAGAAAATTTAAAATTCAACCCTTTTGTGACGACATTTCATGACGGCCTATCTCAGGTCAGACGGCCTATCACGGATGTCGTCAGCAAGTTTTTTCAGCAATTAAGGGGCATTTTTAAAAGGGTATTTTGGTCTTTTCCATCCATTTTGACCCTCTATATATATCCAAGTAAAGAAGAAAACTTCATTCTTCTTCCATTTCATAAAGAATACTAGGGTTTCTCTCTCAAAAATCCAATCTAAATTTCCCAAGAACATCAAGAATCCAACCATATATTTTATAAATTGCTTCAAAATTCAAGGTACCCAAGTCAAAAGCATCAAGAACCGTAACTCAAGAAGTGTAAAAGGAGTCTATAATAAGTTTCTTCATTCACGTCCATAATCAAGGTATGTGGAGTTTGAACAAGAACACTTCTTTCGTTCTTGTACCCAAAGATTTAATTTCTACTATTGAAATTCATGATTTTGTAAAGTGAGTTTACACCCAAGTTACTTTATTAATAATTTATGATATTCGACCTATACAAAATTGATACACATGACTATTTCATCATTTTATTTTTTAAATTGAGAACTTATGCCATGAGTTGAATATTATTATTATGAGTTGATGATTTTCGAATGATTTGAGATAAGAGTCATGATTTAAGCTTTTCTATGAGAATTTATATTATTGAATATATATTTATATATTGATATTTGAGCTTGAGAGTCAAGAATGAGTTCTGTGATGTTTTCTTGAAGTTTTTGATACATGATTAATTTACAACTTCCAAATTATGACTTGATATTTAATATTTTGAATTTCATGTTCTACCATGAGTTGGTATTTCAAGTGCTTTCAAGACATGTGTCAAGCTTTAAGCTTCCTTATGACAAATTGGATTATTGAGTATATTGATTCATTAGATTGAGTTTTTATAATGAGTCTTGATATTTCCTCAAAGTTATTAGTGTTGCCATGACTAAATGAATTGGTACATCTTGATTTGAGAAAGATTGTTTGATTTTGAGTCGAGTTAGGAATCCACAGTTGTATATGATTTACCATTGAGATATATTATTATTTTGGTTTTCATGATTGATCCATGAATTGATATTGATTAAGGTGGATTTCCTAACGCGTTCTAAGCTGAGTCTGGGAGGAGTATTTAGCACCGAGCGGGATCTTTGGTATTTCTCCAAAACTACGTGCCACCGTAGGATTGATGTTGATAATTGCGGGCCAAAGGCCGAGTATGGGTTTGTGATCGTGAAATTGAGGTTTTACTCCATGGAAAGAGTACGATGCTCCTGCCAATGTGGGGTTCTCTCCTTAGGAAGGCAATATGCTGGACTCCATGCGGCTCATATAGTGTAGTTATGTTGGTTATAAGAAACTCCCAAGTCCATAATTGTCCAAGTTTTCATGAGTTACCGAGTTACTCTAAGTCATAATTTAAATAGTTTGGGTTGAGTATAATGATTTATGAGATTTATAATGAGTGTACTATTATTGATGATTTACAAGGAATATATTTTAGTTAATTCAAGAGAAGAAAGTTGTCATCGTCATCATGCATGATTTTCATAATCATTTATGATATTATTTATAATGTTGCATTGCACCCCCACATACCCAGTACATTCCTTAAAGTACTGACCCCCATATATTTCTATATGCTACAGTGTCTTATAATGTGGGTGCAAGTTGTAGCGCAGATACTGTATTCAGTCAGCTGCCGCTCCCATTCAGCAGGTGATGAGTCCTTTTGATTCGAGGGCTTGTGTTGGTTATACAGTTCGAGAAGTATTGTATTTTTCTTATTTTAGTTGTACTGATCATAGATAGGTTGTAGTCATGACCCGGCTATCTAAAGTCAGTACCAGTAGAGGCTTCATAGACAGTCAGTAGAAGTTGATGTATTCAGTTTCAGTTGCGTTTGGTAAAAGTAGAGTTGTAATCTTGTAAAGTTCATGTTTATATTGATCAAGTTCAGAGAAGTTCTATATTTTCACTAACATTATATAGATTTAAGCATTTATCCAGTTGTTTATGAGTTATGCTAGTAGGAGGGTTAGCTTGGGGTCACTTGCGCCCCTAAGCACCGTGTGATGTCCCGGGACCAAAATTTTGGAGTATTACACCTCCTCAAGGTACAATTGTGGGTCCCCACCTACCTCGGACCCATATAACTCTGATGGATTCATCCGCATAAAATAACGGATCCTAGAAGTAGCTACATCACCTCCCTTCTGATTAGCAACTATAGCTTAGTTATTGGCCCAAACATTAGCGGTGACTGTTTGCGCTAATGCCTGAAAGGCTACCCGAAACTCGGCATGAGACACAGTCTCATTCAAAGGATCAAAAGGTAGGGGTTGCTCATCCTTATTTCTGCAGGTATTCACTCTTCAGAGAGGCATTTTCTGAAATAAAAGAGCATGAATTATTAGATGAGAGGGACAACTTTAGGCACGACGGAATCTGAAAGAAAGAAACAACTTTTTTCTTAAAATGTATTTTATCCTCTTGCTCATAGATGTGGCACGCTACACACCGTTGATTGAGACTCCACTCAACGTGGCTTTTCAGACTCCCTACGACTCCTTTAAAACCATAGGCACTGATACCAAGTTTGTAACGATCCGAAATCACCTCCTGGGATGTCACACGGTGCTTAGGGATATGAGTAGCCCCAAGCTAACCTTTAAGCCTATCACTTCTCATAATAACTTATTCAAGAAAGAATACATAAAACCCTAACACTGTCATATAAAGTGAAAGGAAATATGAAGGTACTACTTGGTCCAAACGACCACAAAACTAAAATCTCAACACAACCACAATCTGATAACTAGTCTGACAAAGCCTCTACTACTCCATGAACTCGAGAGCCGTTGGGACAGGTTCGCAACTAACTCAAACTAAACTGAAAGTAATAACATAAACATTCGAATACTGAAATGTCTGAAGATAGGCCCTAGAACAATGAGGACTCGCCACTGTAGAAATGTAGATGAAGGTACTCTAGAATCACTGACAAGACTGGGATTGAGCACCTGAACCTACATTATAAGACAATGTAGCACATAGACGTATATGTAGATCAATACTTGGGAATGTACTGAGTTTGTGGGGGTGTATGCATTTACATAAAAAAATATCAATACTCTTTAATCAAATCATGTATGCAAATAGGAATGACTCACATGGCTTGAATAAGTCTAAAATATAAAGCTCATAAATCATGTAGAATGAAGAATATAACACAAATCTCGTGAGTCATTATACTTTGGCTTTAGAATCTACTCTCCTCTTATTGTATTACCCATAGGCTAAAGGAAACTTTAGACAATACTTTCAACTCATTCACATGTCTCGTGGAGAGTAAAACTTCTTTAATGCTCAAGAACTCATAACTCTTTTGAACTCAAGTACTTGGAATTCGGAATCATATAACTTTGAAACATACTTGAAGGCATTTCATTCACTTTAGGAAAATATCTCATTTCCATCTTTTGGGAAATTATTCTATCTCAATGGAAAGATACTCTAGTTTAGGGAAATAACTTATCTCATAGTTTTAGAGAAAATACTTATATCAAGGGAAAATACTTTAGTCTTAGGGAGAAAATCTGCAACTTTACTATTAGAAAAATAACTTGTATCAAGGGAGGTTCTCATAACCGACATAAACCATGCAAGCTACATGGAGTCCAATATTTTGTCCTCCAAAGAAAGAGACCCCACGTTGGGGAGGAGCGTCATACTCTTTCTAGGGAGTGTAACCTCAATTTAGTGATTACTTATCTCAGCCTCGGGCTCAATATATTGGGCTTAGGCCCAAAAATCATCTTAGCCTTAGGCCCAACCTATGGTGGCACGTAGTTCTAGGGTAAGAAACCGTAGTAACTTACCAAACTCAGTGCTAAGTACTACTCCCCTTAGATTATCTCGCTCATCTCATGAAAATCAACTTTAGAATAATTTCATTGTTCAATAAGAACCCAATAATCAAATATGTAATCTCATGTAGCGAAGTGGATTTCAAAACTCCATGACCATTAGGTCAAAACATTTCTCAATAAATTCAGAATACTCAAATCATGGGTGCTTATAGCACAAGAGTTCATAACATTGCAAATCTCAAGTAGGGCTCAATAACCCATAATTCAATCTCAAGTTAAAACTCATCAAAAGCATAATAGATAGGATATAGATTCATTACTTATGTAGAAATCTGGAATTTTCTGCAATTTGTCTCAAAATCTCAGCATAGTCATATACTTCAATATCTCAAACATTTCAACTATTAATTTCTCAAGGGTTAAAATCTTGGGGTATAGACCCAGCTGCAATTTCTCAAGAAAACATGTGAAAGTCATGCCACTAGACTATCAATTCATGGGAAACATCAAAATATTGCAATCAATAATAATGGGTGAAAACCCCAAATTCAAATTTACGTAAAATCTCATAGATTGCTTAAAATCATAGTTTAAATAAGCCTTTGGGCACAAGGATGAAAGGATTACCCTTGTTCAAAACCCCACATACCTTAGATTATAAAATTGGATGAACAAGCTTGCTTTAAACTCTTATTCTTACTCTTGAGAGAGAGTTCTTGCAATCCTTGAACTTAGGGAACTTAATTCTCAACTCAATTTGTAGAATCCATGGTGAGTTCTTGGATTTCTTGGAGAAGGGTTTTAGATTTGCTCTTGAGGGAGAAACCCTAGCTCTCTTGTGTTTTGGATGATGAATGAATCCATTTGCTTCATTTGGAATATCAAGGTATAAAAGAGTGGAAGGGACCAAAAATCTCTTTTAAAAATGAGCTAAAAATACTGAACAGGGTCTACGACGGTCAGAGCGATGGTCCGTTGGGTCATCCGTCACACGATGACCAGAAAAAGGACATACTAACTCGATGCGATGTTTTAATTGATGGTCCATCGTAGATCCAATAGTTCATCGGATCACCCATCATACGATGGCCAGGATGAGACCACACTTTCTTAGTGGCAACGGTCTCAGTGACGATCCTTCGTAGCCTCGACAGTCCGTCGTCCTAGCCGTTGCACTTGGGCCAAGAAAGGGAGTTTCTTCCTTGGTCACAATGGTCTAAGCGACGGTCCATCACAGACTCAATGGTCTGACGATTTCAAAAACTCTCAGTAAAACGGCCATAACTTCCTACCCCGATTTTGGATTTCGACAAAATTGGTATCATTAGAAAGATAATTCAATTCTCTACATGAAAAAAGTCAAATTTAAGAAAATTCTATATGTTTTAAATACCAATCACTTGAGAAGTTGATTCTCAATCTTTTAGGGTCGAAATTACACTTCACTTGACACACTCTAAGGTTCGGACTACGAGGGAACTTTGTGGAGTCTTACATAAGTACGACTTGTATCTGAATATAATGTAGAGATCAGGCTAATCAATAATAAGGAAATACTCCAAACACTAGGAGCTCACCCAAAATCTTTGATCTATAGCTGTTTCGCATGATACACACAATAACAATGAGAACTCATACTATTATTTGGAGGCTGCAAAAATGTAGTATGAGTACCAAGCACGTGGTACAAAGTAAGTATCAACTAATTAAGCTCCAAAGATAATGCAAGCATAAATTACATGTAAAGAAGGAACATAAACTACAGACAACCATCCAAAAAACTAAATATAAATAAGCTAGTAGAACAATGAGGATAACCTATCCTATTATCATGGTAATAAGGACCTTAATTGCCACATTGTATATCACTAGCCCATATACAAAGGACAAGTAAAGAAAAGTTATATATTAGTATACAAGGCAAATAATGCATATACAAAATGAATAAAAAAAGAAGAAAGATATATGGTGAAACTATATATTTATATACATATATATATGTCATGACTTAAACCAAGGCCTAGCCATGATGGGTATCTCAAGTATCACGTGGGATAGGGCTCTCCCCTTGCACCTAACCATACCAAACATACATACCCCAATGTTAGATGAATTTTGAACATATAACAAGATAGAATGCAATAACTTATGAAAATTTTATTGCTTGTCTATAACTGATGATTGGTGACCGACCGACCAACCGACTAACACCGCCCTATAACCACAGTAGTCCAAATAAAGCCTTCTAAATAATGAACCAAAACTGAATATTAATGAAGTGTCGGGACATGCCCCGACTAATAGGAGGGGGTAGGTACATAACTTGGAACCAACGCCTTGAATTTATTCTATTTTCCTCCATAGGTGCCTTACAAGGACCTTTCCTTCCATTCATTAACTTGGACCAATAGGCTTGATCCTTTTTCCTCTTTGTAGGCATTCATTTTGTAGGTAAATCCTTCTTTCAATCCATAGGGTTAGATGTTTCACTCCTTGTCATAAAGTTCCCATCGACCCATAGGAGTTTGATTAGGTTCCTCCTTTGAGTGAAGTCTTAGAATTGATGTTGGCTATTGTTGGGGGCATGTCCTGACATATGTTCATATATTTAGACTTCAGATTTTTATAGAGGTATTATGGATGTGGACTTGGGTATATTTGCTAGACTGTTGACATTAATGAAATGCTAGACATTGTTTAAGTTTTGACTATTAGCCTTATGTTTTCGCTATCTTATAATAATGTCGGGATTCCCCGACCCTTGTGGTTATGGTGATGATTAGGTTAGGTTATATGGGTCACCTTTGGTTCATGTGGGCTTGATGTTTCCCTACGACATGGCCCAATTTTGGGGCGTGTCATAGTAGTACTCCAAATGACCTTTCTTGTGCTATGATATAAAGTATCAATGGTTTTCCAACGACAGATGCTACAAAAATTGGAGGCTTCATCAAGTATGATTTGATACTTTCAAAGGCCTTACTACAAGCTTTGTCCCATTTAAAAGGATCATCCTTTTTCATGAGACGTCTAAATGATTGACATTTTTGGCCTAGTTTGAGATAAACCTCCTTAAATATTCTATCCTTTCCTAAAGGCTTTTTAACTCATGAATGATTTGAGGTTTGAGAATATTGAAAATTGCATCGACTTTGGCTTGATAAATTTAAATTCCTTAGTATCATACAATGAAGCCAAGTAACTTTCGATAAATAACTCCAAAGGAAAATTTCAATGGGTTCATCCAAAGTTTATATCTTCAGAGCAACTCAAATACCATCCTTTGGTCCTTCAAGTGGCATGTTCCTCTTTTTTTAACTTTAATACTAAGTTATCCACATAGCACTCAATATTTGTATGGAGTATGCCATCAAAGATGTTTTTCATAGCCCTTTGGTAAGTGGAATCAATGTTCTTTAAACCAAAAGGCATTATTTTGTAGCAATAAATACCTTTAGGCGTACAAAATGTAGTGAGCTCTTTTTCCTTTGGTGCCATGCGAATTTGGATATAGCCAAATGAACTATACATGAATTAAATTGCCTCATAACCAGTAGTATCATCAATCATCCACTTTGGATTAGAGATTCATCAATCATCCACTTTGGATTAGAGATTGGAAAATCATTCTTAGAGCAGGCTTAGTTGAGATCCCCGAAGTTGACACAAACTCGAATTTGTCTATTCCACTCTCTCATAGGAACAAAACTTAAAATCTATGTGGGATATTTAACTTTACGAATAAACTCAGATTCAACAAGTTTGTTAACCTCATTTTTAATCAAAGGAACCAATTCTAGCCTAAATCACCTTTGAACTTGCTTAATAGGATGATCAATATTCTTGACCGTCAACTGATCGGATGCTACTTTTGGATCTAAGAAAGAAATTTCCTTAAAACTCCAAATGATGAGATCCTTATATTCTTTGAATATGTCTATATAAATGATTTCTTCATACATGTTTAGAAAAATTCTTAGGTAAGTTTGTTTGGGTCTTCAGTGCCAAGATTGACTTCTTTCAAGAGATATATCATAGTTTTTGCTCTTTCTTCATGTTTTGATGGAGCATCTCCAACATCTTCATCCTCTTGAGTTTTATCATTGTTGATAGATATATAGTAACAACAGGAGATATCTTTCATCTCTTTATCAACCTTTATTTGAGATGAGGCATCATTCTCACTCTGGGTTGTAATATGATATGAAGAGTCTACATTTTCTTTATCTTCCTCATGTTTCTTAGTATAAACCATACTATGAGTCTTTGACTTCAATACCTCCTTACATAAAAATACAAGTTTTGTCTATCATCTCATTCTAGAAGATATCAAACTTTAGAAATCCTTTCAAATTCTAGGTGAGGAGTATATCATTATTCATTAATAACGTTTTTAATATTTGTTTCATTTCTTCTTTAGTGGACCCAACCTATCGAACACAAAAGTTCTTATGGTTGATTCTATAAGCCAATCAAAGATAGATGACCTTTTATCAAAAGTGGTAGACATAGATGACCTTTTATCAAAAGTGGTAGACTCATCTTCCATAGTGTGTAGTTGCTAACTACCTTCTTATAGAGATGTGAATCGATAGTGGTTGTGTGTACCCGAGGCTTTCACATACGTTCCTAGTAGCACTTTTTAACTAGAGTTCCCCCTACTTTGATGGATCATTTGGATTATATCTAGCTTTTAGAAATATCTTGTAAGCATTTGGATCAAAGACTTCTTTTGTACACTTCATAGGGAGTGTCATATCTTGTAGGAGGATTTCAATCCATAAATTCTCCAAGTAGCTTTGATGACAAGTTTATTGCATAGATTTTCTTAATATGAAGAGACAACCCCCCCTAGAACATTGTCCTAAAAATTGGATGAGTGACCTTGCTCTTTCTTTACCTTTGGTATGTAGTGGAGCACCTGAGTTGACTTTTTCTTCAAGGATGTGATATTTTCTTTACTTGAAGTAGGGGAAGCCTTAGTGGTGATATTTTTAACAACCACCTCAACCATTTTATCTGTAGGATCATCACACTTAGTTTTTGTGATATCATCAACCTTTTTCTCCTTCACAACATGATTCTTCTAGTAGAATTTTGCATTGGCAAAGTGTAACTCAACTTCAGTGAATGGCTCATCATCGACAACTATTTCTCTTTTCACTGCACCTTTAAGATACTTTAAATATTGAGAGTAGGAGAATGAGATAATTTTGTTCTCATGTATCCAAGGCCTACCAAGTAGTATGTTATGTGAATTCCTCACATAAATCATATGCATCAATATATTTGATTGCAAATCTTCCATATGGATCACTAACTTGATAATTCCTATAGCCCTCTAACCCCTTAGTTGAACCCATGGATCATCAAATGACTTTCAGTAAGTTCATCAGTTGTGATGCCAAGTTCATTGTGAGATAGACAGATATTAACTCTTGATCCTTCGTATATCAAGAATATATTTGATTATATTTATCTCTTTTCCTATAACATAACCCAACATATACAAGGGATGATTGTGTAGGGTTTTACCGAGTAGAAGATCATCATTTGTAAATGTGATTTTTATATCACATATATGTACTTTTTGGCTATGAAGTTTAGTAGGATTTTAATAAAATAAAGGAACTTCCATGTAATGACCCTCGAGGTCATTTTCTTATTTCAACTTATTTTCACCATTTAGAGCTGTCCTATAGCTTCCTTAAGTCATTTATGACTAACTAGAACTGACAGTTTATTTACCGATCATTTTGTTGGGTTTTTAGAGTCAATTTCCTACTTTGAAGACTTTGATGATTCAAATTGGCCACCAGACAAAAAATTCAGTCAAACAGTATCGTATATTAATTCTAAAGCCTTCTACGACTCTAGAACATCGATTCTAATCTAGGTGAACCCTTGGTTTTAATCTAAGTCTTCTGAACTCATTTCAAGCTATTGGCCAGAAGTTAAGAAAAATGGTACATGGGTGTGGGACCTATTTTTTGTTAAAACAACCTCGAATGGAAATTTTGACTATGTCATTGAGTTTGAAACATAGAATTTGATAGGGTAGCATAGTTTATTTACATATATGGGATTTTGGATGAATCCCGAGGGGTTGGTGGAAGTCTAGAATAATTCTTCAGCTTCAGCTGATGCACCGCTTAAGCACCCATTTAGGTCTTTTAAGCAGAGGCCTACTAAAGCTTCCAGCCTATCACTTAAGCAATCTGGCTAAACCATTGAGGCATCTCATAAACTATTCCCTTACTAATTAAGTGATCGGCACTTAAACAGCAATGATATTACTTAAGCGGTACCTGTGCAGGCGCCCAGATGTCACTTTAGTGAAAATAGGTTCATCGCTTAGGCTACCCGGTTTCTGCTTAAGCAGCATCCGCTTGCCTAGGAATGGTATAAAACCCCATTTAGCCTAATTTTTACCATTTTTCATCCATTCTCAAGTATATTGAACCATAAACAGCGCAAAAGGTTAGGAAAATTATTTGTTGGTGAGTTTGAAGCTATGGTAAAGTTAATTTATGCATTTTTTCTTTGAATTTATGGCAAACTTTCATTAATTTATCATTTTAATTCTCCCTCGTCTTCTAAAATTACTAAAATCTTGGTGACCTGAGTGTAGCACCATTAGAGCTTGGAATTCACCCATTTTTAGGATAAAAGCTCCTTGAGCATACAAGGATATTTGTTGATTCTAAAAGTATGATTCTGGAAATGGGGCCCACATAGAATTTTTACATAATTTTGGACTAAAGCATAATAGTGCAATAAGGATATCATTATTCTTGGTTTGATGAGTATATTGTGATTTTGATAGCGTGACATCTTGTGGAATCTTCTCAAAAGGGAAAACCGATAGTTTAACAAATTTTTTACACTTTTCTTTTGCGTCTAAGTATGCTAGGTTTATCTTCTTCATAAATTGAGATAATTCCTAGTATAATTATGATTCTTTGCTATATATGGGATTGGATTTAGTTATTGAAACCATTATTGGTAAGGTTGATATTATTTGAACTGTATCAACAATCTTGGAATCATAATTTAAGTGAAATTGAGCTAGTTGCTCACATTTAAGATAGAAATTGACTTTGTTGCTCATGTTTTAGGAGGAATGGCTATATTTGGGCTAATTATTGATTATTTAACATGTAGAAAAGAATTTTAGATACCTTAGCCAAGTCTGCGTAGAAGTTGCCTACACTAGATTTTGGGGATTAAAAGTGGGCCCATTCGGCCGACCTTAGGCCAAGACATGTGTTAGTGTTTGTAGACCTTTATGTGAATGATATACCTTTAGTAATGATTATTTTGGAACTTTGAGGAAATTAAATACTTAATGTTTATGCTAATTGGTGCTAATTTTATGTAAAACCTCGTGGATTATTAATATGGTTTATAGATATGACTTATAGATATAGTATATTGGTATGGTTTATTGATATGGTCTAATAATATGAGTTTTGGTTCAAGTCTAGAAATTAATGATGATGATATAAATAATATGAGTTTCAATTCAAGTCTGATAATGATGTTATGATGTTGATACTATTAAGGATATTATGACGAGGATGATATGAGTTTCAGTTGCATTGACAGTTGGGTATGATATGACATGGTATTGATGGTTTGATGGTTATAGGTAATATTCAGTAACGTTATGGATCTTTGGTCATTTATTTTTCCTTTAATTGTACCCTTTGGGCTTATGGGGGCCCGATTGGGTTATCTACTTTTTTCGTAGGTATTGGCTTATGAGGGCCAATTTAGTAGTTATAATTGTGTGATCTTTATAGTACTTTTATGGACTTATTTATTTATTTATGCACAACGATATTTGAGCTTATTTACAGGTTTTCCCTTTTATCTTGACTTATCTTATTTTATCTTATTTATATCATGATTTAGCTCAATCAGTCAATGATGCCTACTAAATACCCATGGTTTTGGTCTCATACT
Organism: Capsicum annuum; assembly: GCF_002878395.1. Lineage (NCBI taxonomy): Eukaryota > Viridiplantae > Streptophyta > Magnoliopsida > Solanales > Solanaceae > Capsicum > Capsicum annuum. The sequence continues at coordinate 1,439,577 of NW_025833151.1, read as the reverse complement.
ACACTTTTCTACCTTTTGATGTAGATCTATGTACTAGTGGCCACCATTGATGTGATTTTCATGTTGGGAAAATTCATAGATAGGGTGAGCTCTCAGAGTTAGAGTTGCCGATTTTTTCTTCTATTATCTATGTCCAGTCTTTCATTTTTGAGATAGATTGTATTTGACTATTTCAATACTTATGTTCATTTTTAGTAGCTATTCTATCAACACTACCTGTTCGTGGGTTGATTGTTGATATTTTATCTATCTATTAGAGTATTATGACTTTTTATTGCTAATTTAAGTATTTAGTTGTTGATTTCTAGATTTTAGGCTATTTTTAACTAATTTAGCCTATTGATTATAGCTTTGGGCTATTGTTTGGCTTACGTACTGGTGGGATAAAGTTGTTGCCTCATGAATCATAAATTGAGTCTTAACAAATTGATATTAGAGCCTATGTTTTGCCAGTATTTTTGGAATAAGAGAAATTATCTTGTAGAGTCCCACGGATCAGAACAATGACGATCATTTTTAATCTTTGGGAGTCTATTGGACATTATTAGGAGTTTTTAACTTCTTTCATTCTTTTTTCCCTCTTTTGTTGATGGCTAGGATACATGTTACATCTATACGAGATGAGGGTCTTGAGATCGAGCATAGGGATTTTGTCGTTATTCATGGATGACTTTGATGTCGTGTATAGCATAGGGATGTATTCTTAGCTAGGGGTCAGGATAGAGGTCCTTTACCAAACACTATTTTTTCTCTTGATATAGAGGTTCTTCTGCCCAAACCAGCGGTGAGACAGGGACTAACCTAGGCTCCACCAAGGTTTATTTCTTCTTTAGTTCTCTTGGATGCTTTGGTTTTTCTTTTGGGATTGATTGGTAGTGCACTATTTAATGATGCACAGTCTATGGATCAGGGTGGTACTGAGGTGGGGCGCAGCCTATAGCTGCGTCTTCCAGGCTTGAGGTCCCTTCTACACCGGTGGTTGCCTAATCGATAGTTTTTTAGTTAGTGGTTGCCTATCCTTCTGTGTCTGTTGAGGAGAAGAAGATATCGAATAAATTCTTAAGTTTGAATCTACCTATATTTTCTGGTGCATCAGGCGATGATACGTAAGAGTTCTTGATTCCTTGTGAGGATAAGATCTGTAATTTGGGCCTAGTAAAGACTCGTAGAGTGGATTACACTACTTTTTAGTTGGACTTGGTAGCTTGATATTGGTGGACAGGTCATCTTGATTCAAGGCTAGCTGGATCTCCCCCATTTACCTGGACCTAGTTGTTTGAGATCTTTTTGGAGAAGTATATGCCTCGTAGCCTTAAATATATTTTTAAAGATCAGTTATCGAGATTGGATTAGGGCTTCATGCTGATTGTAGAGTATGAGGATCGATTCTATGATTTGGCTAAGCTTCCTATTTCTATTCTAACTACTAAGTATGAGAGGGTTTGTTGCTTTGTTTGAGGATTGAGACTTTCTCTTTGCATGTCTACACAGAGTTTGGTTGCTATAGGTAGGTATTTTGCTGATGTGTTTTATCATGCGTAGGTTATGGAGGAGATACATCATGAGGCCTAAAGGGGTAGTGACAATGGGCTAAGATATTAGGGTAGTTTCAGTAGGAGCCGTAGTGGCTCACAATTTAGAGGTAGTTGTTCTTAGGGCAGGTACCCTCCACATCATTCATACCAGGATCAAAGTCAGTCTAGTAGGCCTATTCTAGATGCACTTTAAATTACCAATAGAGGCCAGTCTAGTTTCAGTGATAATCCTGGCTAGGGTAGTGGTCAATCTTTGAGGGGTTCAACTTCTAGTTATTCTAGTCATGGTGGTTATTTCAAGATAGTTGTATCTTCTAGTTTTAGTGCAATGCCTAGGGCATGTTATGGTTGTGGAACTTTTTGTCATTTCTTGAGAGAGTGCCCCAATTATGGAAAGGCGGTTCCTTCAATTTTGAGTATTCCACTTATTCAGGTAGTTCTACCTTCAGCTAGTGGTGGTATGCATGGTCGTAGTAGTGGTCCCTAGGGTGCTCATAGAGGTTCTCAGGCAAGCAGGATAAGAGATCAGTCAGGAGCCTTACTAGGTGGCGAGTGTGGTCAATTATATGTCATACCTTCTATACTCAAAGTTGAGTCTTTGGATGTTGTTATCATGGGTACAATCTTGGTGTTCTATCTATTATATTTTACTTTATTTTACCCGAGATCCACTTATTCTTATGTGTCTACCTATTACACCCTGCAGTTAAAATTATCTTCAAATTCATTATCTATGCCATTATGTGTATTTACTCCTATGGGTGATTCTTTAAAAGTTGATCAGGTTTATGGATGTTGTGATTCTTTGAGAGATTGATACTCAGGCTGATCTTATTATGTTAGATATGGTGGATCTTGATATGATTCTAGGCATGGACAAGTTATCCCACTATCATATGGTCTTGGATTGTTTTGCCAAGATCGTTACCTTATCTATGCCAATGTGCCCCCAGTTGTGTGGAAGAAAGCTATTATACATGAGCCAATGGGGATTATTTTTTATATTCAGGCTAGGAGACTCATTTTAAAGGATTACAAGTCTAATTTTGCTTATATTCATGATGTTAGTATGGAGAGTTCGTCGCTTGTAGTTCATCAATTTCTTGATGTTTTCCCTACCGATCCACCTAGTCTTTTTGTTAAGCATGATATAGAGTTTGTTATTAATCTTGATTTAGGCACCCGACCTATTTCTATGGCACCTTATCGGATGGAACATGCCAAGCTTAAGGAGCTAAGTTTTCAACTTCAAGGTCTTTTTGGTAAGGGTTTTATTAGAATAACTGTGTCTCCTTGGGGAGCTCCATTATTGTTTATGAAGAAGAAGGATGGTTCCATACATATATGTATTGATTATAGACAAATTAATAAGGTGACAATGAAGAACCGATATCTTATGCCTCACATTGATGATGTGTTCGACTAGCTTTAGGGAGCAGCGGTGTTATCTAAGATTGATTTGAGATTTAGTTATCATCAATTAAGGATTTGGGCTGAGGATATCCCTAAGATAATCTTTAGAACCCAGTATGGTCTTTATGAGTTTCTAATGATGTCTTTTGGGTTGACCAATGCCCCAACTGCACTTATAGATATGATAAACCATGTGGTCAGTCCTTATTTGGATTCCTTTGTGATTATGTTTATCGATGACATCCTTGTGTACTCAAGGATTAGGGAGGAGCATGTGCAATATTTGAGGATTGTGCTCCAAACTTTAAGAGATCATATGTTTTTTGCCAAATTCTATAGTGTGAGTTTCGACTTGAGTCGGTGACATTCCTTGGGTATGTGGTTTCTAAGTATGGGATATGGTAGACTCAGTGAAGAATAAGGCTATTTATGACTAGGCTAGATTTACATCTCCGTCTGAGGTTCGTAGCTTCATTAGTTTTGTCGATCACTACAAATAGTTTATTGAGAGTTTTGCTACCATTTCTGCACTAATGACTAGATTGACTCGGAAGGAGGTTTCTTTTCAATGATTCGATAAGTGTGAGTCTAACTTTGGTAAGCTCAAGGAATTTCTCACTTCATCTCTTATCTTGGCTCTTCTTGTTAAGGATGAAAAATTCACCATGTATTATGATGCTTTTGGAGGTGGTTTGGGTTATGTGTTAATAAAGAAAGATTTAGTTATTGCTTATGCATCGAGGTCATTGAAGGTGCATGAGTGCAAATACCCCACTCATGATTTGGAGTTGGTGATGGTAGTTTTTACATGGCATGCATTATGAGATGTTTATGGATTATCGTAGTCTTCAGCATCTTATGACCCAGAGAGAGCTTAATTTTAGACGGTGTAATTAGATGGAGATGCTTAAGTATTATGATATCTCTATCTTGTATCTTACAGGCAAGGAAAACGTGGTCACGGATACCTTGAGTCAAAAAATAGTGAGTATGGGTAGCTTGGCTTATATTTCAGTTTTTCAGAGGCTGTTGGCATGGGATATTCAGTCCTTATCCAACTTGATGGTGTGACTTAATATTTCAGATCCTAGGAGGATTCTTGCTAGTGTTGAGGTGAGGTCTTCATGTTTTAGTAGATTTAGAGTCATTAGTTTGAGGATATAAGACTTTGCATTATTTATGATTAGGTGTTAAGTAGTGAGTCCAAGAGGGATACCATAGATTTTAAGGGTATTTTAAAATTTGATGGCCACATTTGTGTTCCAAGGGTTGATGACTTAATTCAATCGATTCTGCGTGAGGCTCATAACTCCAGATATTTTATTCAGCCAGGTACAACCAAGATGTATAGAGATTTGAGGTAGCATTATTGGTGGAATGGTATGAAAAAAGATATGGAAGACTTTGTTGTTCTTTACATATATTATCAGCAAGTGAAGGCCGAGCATCAAAGACCTAATGGCTTGATTCAAAGGTTGCCCATTCTCGAGTGGGAATGGGAATGGATTACTATGGACTTTGTTAGTGGTTTGCCTCTTACTTCTCGTGGTTTTGATGTTTTTGGATCATTATGGATTGGTTGACCAATTCGACATATTTAATTCCTATTCAGATGTTCTTCAGCGCCGAGAGGTTAGCCTGTATCTATGTTAGTGAGATAGTCTATTTTCATGGTATGTCTATATCTATCATTTTAGATCGAGTTTCAGCTTTCACTTCTAAATTTTGGAGAGCTTTTTAAGAGGAGTTGGGTACTCAGGAGGATCTTAGTACAGCCTTCCATTCTCAGACTGATTGGCAGTCGGAGCAAACTATTCAGGTTCATTAGGATATGCTTTGAGCCTATGTTATGGATTTTAGAGGTTAGTTGAAGCAGCACTTAGCTTTGTTAGAGTTTTCATATAATAATAACTATTATTCGAGTATTGAGATGGCACCTTTTGAGGCTTTGTATGGTAGGCAATATCGTTATCCGATTGGTTGGTTTGAGACTTCTAAGATTAGACCCCGTGGTACTGACTTACTTTATGAGTCATTGAATAGAAACAGGATGATTCAAGATAGATTGAGGGCATCTCAGAGTAAGAGAAGGATTATGCAGATCATAGACTTTTTTCCTTAAGATATGGAGTTAGTGATTGGGTATTTCTTTGAGTATCACCCATGAAGGGTATGATAAGATTCGAAAAGAAAGGAAAGCTCATCCCCAAATATATTGAACCCTTTGAGATTCTTTGCATAGTTAGTGAGATGACTTATGAGTTAGCCTAACCTCTAGATTTTGTTGTTGACCATCTGGTTTCCTTATTTCTAAGTTGCGGTAATACATTCCTGACTCATCTTATGTGCTTAGATGGGACTTACTTCACTTGGATGAGTGGTTGACCTTCATGGAGGAGCCTGTGCTCATATTGGCCAGTGATGTCAGGAGATTGTGCACTAGAAAGATTTTTATAGTTAAGGTAAAATGGAGGCATTGTCTAGTAGAGGAAGCTACTTGGGAGATCGAGAGCGAGATGCGGACACAGTATACTTACCTATTTGAGGCTTCTGTACATCCTAATCTTTTTTTTTTGCAGATAAAAGTTTTTTTAGTAGTGGATACTGTAATGACCCTCCAGGTTATTTTCTATATTTCCTCTAATATCCATCATTTAGAGCTTTCCTATACCTGCCCCAAGTCATTTATGACTTGCTGGAACTGATAGTTCGGTTATAGGAAAGTTTGTTTGGTTTTTAGAGACAATTCCCTATTTTGAAGCCTTCGCTAGTTCAAAATGGCTACCTGGTGAAAAATCCAATCAAATGACCTTGTATGCTAAATTTGATAGTTCCAACAGCTCCATAACATCAATTTTATTTTAGATGGATCGTTGGTTTGGATTCTGAGGCATTCAGACTCATTTTGGGCAAATGGCCCGAAGTTAAGAAAATGGCTCATGGGTGTGGAATCAACTTTTTATTGAAATCACCTCGGGTGGAAATTTTAACTGCGCCATTAAGTCCAAAACGTCAAATTTGATAGGGTAGCATTTTTTTTGCATATATAGAGTTCTAGATGAATCTGGAGGGGTCAATGGAAGTCCAAAATAATTCTTGAGCTTTAGTTTGTGCACTGCTTTAATTCCCATGTAGGTCGATTAAGCGGAGGCCTGCTAAAATGCATAGCCTACCACTTAAGTGATTAGGCTAGCTTAGCGAGGCATCGCTTAAGAGATTCCCTTATTGCTTAAGGGGCAAAGGTTCTGCTTAAGTGGTACCTATGCAGGCACCTAGATTTTGCTTAGCAACACTAGGTCTCTTAAGCAGTCAGTGTCGGCTTAAGAGACATTCGCATACCTGGGAAGGGTATAAAAACCCCACTTAGCCCCATTTTCCCCATTTTCACCTAGTTGAAGTATATTGAACCCTAAAAAGTTGAAAAATTGATAGAATCATTTGTGGGTGATTTTGGAGTATTAATGAGGTTAATTTGCGCATTTCTTCTTCGAATTTGTGGTAAGCTTCCATCAATCTCTTGATTTACTTCCCCATCCTTTTCTAAAATCCCTAAATGCTTGGTTGCTTGATTGTATCACCATTAGAGCTCAGAATTTACCTATTTTTATGGGTAAATGTTCCTTAAGGATAGAAGGATATTATGTTAGCTTCAAAAGTATGATTACGTAAATGGACCCCACATAGGATTTTTTCATATTTTGGACCAAAGTGTAATAATGGAAAATGGGTATCATTGTTTTTGTTTTGTGAGTAGATTGTGATTTTGATAACATGGTATCTTACGGAAGTTTATCAAAGGAAAATGGTCGTTTAACAGATTCTTTGGGATTTTCTTCGGCGACCAGGTAGGCAGGTTTATCTTCTTAATAGATTAAGCTATTTCATAGTATAATTATGATACTATGCTAGATATGGGATGGGATATAGGTATTGGAAGCATAATTGGTGTGACTAGTCTTTTTTGGATTGAATAGGCTATCTTGAAATCATAATTTGGGTGAAACTGACCTAGTTTCTCATATTTTAGGTGGAAATTGACTTAGTTGCTCATGTTTTAGGAGGAATAGCTATATTAGCACTAACTATGGATTATTTAACATCTATAAATGAGTTTAGATATCTTAGCCTAGTCTGGGGTAATATTTGCCTAAAAATGAATTTTGACATTAGAAGTGGACTCCTCCAGCCCACCTTAGCCCAAGACAAGTGTTAGAATTTGTCTATCTTTATAAGCATAATATACCATTATTAAAGATTATTTTGGGAGTTTGAGAAGATTAAATACTTAATGGTTATGCTAGTTGGTGCTAGTTTTGGGTAAAACCCAATGGGTTATTAATATGGTTTATCGATATGGCTTATGGATATGGTATATTGGTATGGTTTATTGATATGGCCTAATAATATGAGTTTTGGTTCAAATCCATCAATTAATGATGAGATTGATAATATGAGTTTCAGGTTAAGTCCAGCAATGATGTTATGATATTCATACTGTTGAGGATGTTATGATGAGGATGATATAAGTTCCAATTTGAGTCCTGCATTAAGAGTTGGGTATGATATGATATGGTATGGATGGTTTGATGCTTATATTTGATATTTGGTAAAGTTAGGGATCTTCAGTCATTTATTTTTCCTTTAATTGTACCCTCTGGTCTTATGGGTACCGCGTTGGGCTATCTACTTTTTTGCATTTATTAGCTTATGAGAGCCAATTTAGTAGTTATAATTGTGTTATCTTTGTGCTACTTTTCCATATTTATTTATTTACTTATACAGAATAGTTTTGGAGCTTATTTCTAGGTTTTCCCTTTAACTTGACTTAGATTATTTTATCTTGTATCTTATGCCATTTATATCATGATTTAGATCAGTCATTCGATAATGCCTGCTGAGTACCCATGGTTTTTATACTCATACTACATTGCTGTACCTTTTGGTGAAGATCTGAGTACTATTAGTCTCCTTTGTCGTGATATTTATATTGGGTAGATTTCTGACATAAGGTGAGCTCTCGAAGTTGGAGTTGCCCCATTTTTCTTCTATTATCTATGTCTAGTCTTTCATTTATGAGACAGATTGTATAAGACTATTTCAGTACTTATGTTCCATTTGTTGTAGCTCTTGTACCGACTCTACTAGGTTGTGGAATGATTGTTGATATTTTATCTATTTATTAGACTTTTATGACTAGTTTATTACTAATTTAAGTATTTAGTTGTTGATTTTTGGCTTTTAGGACATTTTGCACCAAGTTAGCCCATCACTTATATCTTTGAGATACAATTTGGCTTACCTACTAGAGATAAAGTAAGTTCCATCATGATTCATAAATTGGGTCGTGACATTTCATGGGTAGGTTTTTACCCTTTGCTTCTTCTTTCCAAGTATTAAAGCAAGATGCCTCAAGGTTGACTTGAGCATTCTTTGTACAAAACCAACTTGGCAAGAATTCTTCCAAAGTCATAGGATGATGTGGGTTTTGGTGGTGATGCTCGACTACCCTTGTCCTCTTTGGAAGATCAACTAGCCTTTGTTTCCTTGGTTTCTTCACCACCCTCCTTCTAGTTGGATGTTTGGATGACTCATTACGTAGACTTTTCTTTTTGTTTATCTGTCTAGTCACCAGAGTCTAACCGTCGTCATCACCTTCATCAACTGGAGACGTGTTATGCTCCATGGTTCCTCCTTATTATCTTCGAAGCATATTTGGTGTAATGACTTAATTTTTGGTGATTTTTGTGAATTATTCACTTTTTGTGTGATTTGATTATCTTACCCCTCTCTGGGGTTTCTTTCTGGTATTTCTGGTGTGTGGTTATGATTGGCACAGTTCCTAATACTTTTTAATGTGATTTTTCTGAGTTTGTGATTTTTGTTGGTTAAAAAGGCTTTATTATTACTTCAGTGAACATTTGTTGTTCTGTATGTTGGATGACAAAATGCATTGTGCTAGCATATCCAGAATGTCAATTTTAAGTTGGTAGGGGTGAACTTTGCAAAAATAATATTTTTTAGAAAATCTGATATCGCCATTGAGTCCAAAGCATCGATTTCATAGGGTAACATAGTTCATTTGCATTCTTAAAATTTTGGATGTATCCCGAGGGTATCCAGAGACTCAGAATTTTCCAAGTCTTCAACTGATCTACCACTCAGCTTGTGCATCAGCTTAAGTGACACTTGGGTCGCTAAAGCAGCTAGCCTATTGATTAAATGACCTAGCTTGACAGCTAAGTGTCTCTTAAGTGATGACAAGCTCGCTTAAGTGAGTGTCGCTTAAGCAGCATTAAGTACGGTTCAACAAACTCGTGCAAATGGGGTGGGTATCACGAAAGCTTCACTTATCCGCTTAAGCAACCTAGTGTCTGCTTAAGCGACACATGGGTAATATATATATACCCCTTTTTCTTAATTTTTCACTATTTTTGACACTTGGAGATTCGGGTTTTTGAGTTTTTGGGTGATTTCTTCTATTTTCAAGCTTGGTTAAGCTCTAAATCCGTATTTCAATTATTTTTATTTTATTCTTATCATTTAAATCTTGTTAAAACTTTATTTCTAAATTGTAATTTGGGGATTTTGGTTTAGAAGGAATAAATTAGTAATTCTACAATTTAAACTCATATTCCAACCCATTTTCACTTGGATTTTCTTCCATGGCATCCTTTAATCATGGTCATAAATATTTGGACAAACAATTTGATCTTACCCTTATTCTTCAAAAGCTCATTTCGGGGGTCCATTTTGACCCTGACCCAAAAATGGGTAATATAGGTATCGTTGGCTTCCTTCTGATATGTAGATTCTGCATTTGTATGTTTTAGTTGATTCCAAGTCGATTCGTGAGGGAAAGGCTCCGTGTTGAAGGCTTTGAGACTCAATTTCTTCATTTTAGAGAGGTTATAGCTTAACTTTCTTCAGACTGGGTTGGATAATTTAATAATGACAAAATAATAAGTGAACATTGTAGTATATTGAAGACCCCTAATGATAGAAAGAGATCTCACATAAAGGACATTGAAGATCTCAAATCATGGGAGGATATCTCACTTAAGGAAAGGAATGTTCTCCATAAAAAGATCGTGCTAAATATGGAGCCACATCAAATATATTGAAAATCCCTAATGATGGAAAGAGATATCACATAAAGAACATTGAAGATCTCAAATTATGGGAGGATATCTCACACAAGGCAAGGAATATTCTCCATAAGAATATCTTGCTAAATATGGATCCACATCAAAAGTAGGATGTCGCTTTACAAGGCAACCAAAATCCTATCAACTGGAAATCCCAATAGACAAGGCAATTAGATGCACCTTACGACAAGATCAAGGAGAAGGAAGATCTTTCTCCTTACATGGACATATCTGATATGGACATGTATAGATATGAGAAAGGAAAATCACACCAAGTATGGACATATCAGATATATACATACCATAAGGTGCAAACTCCCTTAATTAAGGAATCACTTTAAATCCTTGATTAAGAAAAACTCTCTTGGGTTTCCTTATGAAGAGCTGTAGTCGAAGAATATAAAAGAGGAAGACCGAAGATGAACATGGATTACACAACTTTAAGGAGAAAAATCAAAATTGTCTCTTTCTTAGTCTCACAAGGCTTTGTAACTTTTAGTTTACAATTGTTATATAAAACATATGATTAAGTCAACTTTGTAACATCAACTGAAGCTGTTTCATAAGATCTGAAGAGAAAAATAAGTCTTCAGAACTTGTTTCCTATCATTTACCGAAGCACAACATTGAACGCTCTAAGGAAACTTTGAAACCCAAAGGGACTGGAATTAGGCACCACATTGGTGTTCCAAACCAGGATAAAACTTTGTGTTATTACTTTATGTTCTGTTAGTTATGTGCTTAATTGTTTCAAATCTAATCATTTTTTAAAGTGCACTAATCTATAGGCGAGTCGACTGTGAGGAGTGAGTAGTCAACTCACAAAAGAAAAATTTCAATTCACCCTCGCCCCTTCTTGAATTTCAATTTTTATCAGAGCGAGGTCTCACCAACTGCATTGCTTAACCTCAAGTGAGCAAAGATCAAATGGCAAATTATCGGATTCCTGGTGCTCTTCTCAAACATGGTCACTGCTCCAAAATACCACCATACTTTAATGGGGAATATTACTCTTACTGGAAAAATAGGTTCAGAATTTTTGTCCAATCAAATGACTTGCAAGCCTGGGTTGTCATTAGGAAGGGTCCAAAGCCAATTCCAAGACTTAAAGATTAGTCAAAGGACAAATACAAGGAATCTAGCAGTATTGACTTAAAAGATCTTGAAAGATTTAAGGTCACTAAGGAACAACAAGAGGTAATTCAAACTAATATATGTGCTATAAGTTTACTTTTGTGTGCAGTTAGCAGGGAAGAATGCAACAAGATATCAACTTGTGAAACTGCAAAAGAAATATGGGACAAATTGGAGGAAACCAATAAAGGAACCACCAAAGTTAAGAAGTCAAAAATTGCTGCCCTGGTCAATGAATGTGAGTTATTCAAAATAAAAGAGAATGAGGACATTGAAACAATATTTACCATATTCAGTAAGATTGTATGTGAACTAAAATAACTGAAGATGATCTGTCTACATAGCCTGTAAGTCCAGAAGGTTGGTTTGATGTCTTCCAAATATTTGGGAAACCAAGGTCGTCATTCTGGAAGACGGAGATCTACATAACATGACATATGACGAACTACGAGGTAACCTCATTGCAAATAAATGCAATTATATAAACAGGTACCACAAAGAAGAGAAGAAGAAACTAGTAGCCTTCAATGTTGCTCCAACCGAAGAAGTGGACATTCTATAAGATGCTAATAGTAAATCATGGAGTAAGGCAAATCATGCGACAGAGACAGCAAAGATCCCAAGAAGCCAAAAATAATGACTCCACTAGAAATGATGATCGTTGATACTACTGTGGAAGGCCTGGACACTTCAAACAAAAATTCACTGAACTAAAAAAAAGAACATACAAAAAGATTCAAAATTTTGGAGCCTGGATTGATGAAAATGAAACTGAAGAAGAAATAGAAGCCGCTAATATATGCTTTATGGTAATGAGTGAATCCAATGAGGTAAGACTACACGATTTTAATAATTTTAGTACTCTTGAATATAATTTAGATATGATAACTGACGAGCTTCAAAAAGTTATAGATGAATATAACAAGCTCGCTCAAGAGAAGAAAAACTGTGAAGCTCAATTTAAATGAAAACTCAAAGAGGGACAAAGAAGGTACCAAATAAAAATTGAGGCACGTCAAATCGAAGTTGACTTACTTCATGAAGATCTTAATAATGTAAAAATAAAATTAAATAGCATCAAGAGATCTCCAAGCCATAATATTATGAGATCAAACTCTTTTAAAAATAATCCAATTTCTTTATCAGAATAGTTTAAATCAGCAAATGCCTCTTTCTTCTCTTGAGGACCTATTTATTTTATCTATAAATAGAAAGGGAACAAATCCTATAGTTGTAGGCATATGCCTAAAAGTGTATGGGTTTGGAAGCCTAAAAGAAGCATATCTGACCCTCAATAACCCAAGACCGCTCGGGTACCTAAATAAAATATTTCTTATTTTGTAGGTACATGTTCGCAAGAGATGTAAGAAGAGAATGTGGGTCAATTGATAATGGATGTTCTAGACACATGACCAAAAAGAAAGAAAATTTCTCTACTCTAAAGAAAATAGATGGAGAATCAGTCAGATTCGGTGACAATGCTAGAGGCAATGTCATCGGTGTCAGCTCAGTAAAGCTCAGCTCCTCATGTGAAGTTACTAAAGTGTATCTAGTAGGTGGCCTTAAACATAACCTTCCCAGCATTAGTCATCTATGTGACGTTGGATTTGGAGTCTCTTTCAAATCCAAAAGTTGCTCAATACAACACGACAAAAGAGACATATCTATTATCGGTGAATGTGTTGATAATATTTATGTTTTAAACATTCTTGATTTTTCTATGTTAACCCGCCTTATTGTGCGAACCAATGATTTTTAGTTGTGGTACAAAAAGCTTGGGCATGCAATTATACATATTTTATTTGATGAATCTAATCACTCTCCTATGAGTTTGAGTATTAATAAAGAACATGTGAGTGATCTAAAATCTGGAGCCAATACTAGCATAACCTTTGAGCCATCATAGGACAAGTCGACTATACCCCCTCAAGAGCCAGCTCCTACAGCAGATATAGTCAAACCAACTATTCCAAGAGAGTGGAAGCATGATGCTAGCAATCCAAATAAATTTATCATAGGAAATCTAGATAATATGATGCAAAAAAGAGAATAATTGAGAGTAAGCATTTGTTGCCTTTGTATCTCCAATTGAAGCAAAAAAAATGATGAGGCCCTCAAAGATGAATCATGAGTCAAAGTAATAAAAGAAGAATTAGACTGGCTTGAACGTAATCAAGTTTGGACTCTGGTTGAAAAACCCAAGAACTGTGCAGTAATTTGAACTAGAATGGTCTACAGAAACAAATCGAATAAATAAGGTAAGTTTATCAAAAACAAATCCAGACTTATAGCGCAAGGCTATTCCCGACAAGAAGGTATTTATTATGATGAAACCTATGCTCCTATGGCAAGGTTAGAATTAATTCAAAATTTATTGTTTTTTCCTTCTGCCAAATGGTTTAAGTTATATCTAATGGACGTCAAATGCGCCTTCATAAATGGTTTCATTCATGAGGAAGTTTTTGTAAAACAACCCCCGAGTTTGAAAATCTATCTTATCTAAATCATGTTTTCAAATTGTTAAAAGCACTCTATGGTCTCAAACAAGCTCCAAAGGTTTAGTATGAGAGATTGGGTACTTTCTTACTAAATAATAATTTTCAATGAGGTAAAATTGATACATCTATGTTTATATAGAAGCTTGATTCAAATCTTCTTATTGTGCAAATTTATGATAATGATATTATTTTTTGGTTGTCCTAACATCTCTCTTTGTGAGAATTTAGCTGATTTGATGAAAGAAGAATTTTAAATGATTCTTATGGCAAAGCTCACATTATTCTTTGGATTATAAAACAAACAAACTCTCAAAGGTACCTTCATCAGACAAGCTAAGAACACAAAAGTGATAAAAGTGATAGAGAAAGCACTAGTGGAATGTTTCAAATTCTTGGTGATACCTTGATCTCATCGTATAACAAGAAGCAAACTTCAGTTGCTCTTTCAACAACTGAAGCCGAATACATAGCTATTGAAAGTTGTGGTACTCAAATTTTATGGATTATGCATCAACTACTTGATTTTAATTTGTCCATTGAATATGTTCCTATATTGTGTGAAAATACCTGTGCTATTAGCTTATCTAAATATACTGTGCATCATTCTAGGGCCAAACATATTTATATTAAGCATTTTTTAATCATGTAGAAAATGGTGATTTTTTTTTAACATTTGTTGACACCGAAAATCAATTGGTAGATATTTTTACAAAACCCATGTTAGAAGTAAGATTTTGTTACCTTAGAAAAGGACTTGGTATTCTCAGCATTAATGAATTATGAGTCTTATTTTTGGAAAAAGATCTCTTTTACTTGTTCCAATTTTCTCAACAACTATTTTGAACCAAAAATTGATTTTTAAAAGGGGGTCATGTCCCTTGTTTTTACTGGGTTGTAAAATTATTTTTAACTCTACCTTCCATACTATTTGTTTTGCCTCGTACTTGTCAGTTGATACATTAAATATTTGTTATCTGTCTACTGCTCATTTTGCTACTTTGTGGTTCTTTTTTATTATCCCAAAAGGGGGAGAAAGATAGGAACATCAAAAGTGCCTACAAGTCAGGGGGAACAAGCCGACTACTGTGACAGACAGGAGAGTCAACTGATGTTTATACTTGTTGTCATTAACAAAAAGACAGAGATTGTTAGCCTCATATATTTATGTTTTATGTTTTAATAATGACAAACTAATAAGTGAACTTTGCAGGATAATGAAGATCCTTAATGATGGAAAGAGATCTCACATAAAGGACATTGAAGATCTCAAATCATAGGAGGATATCTCACACAAGACAAGCAATATACTCCATAAGAAGATTATGCTAAATATGGATCCATATCAAATATATTAAAGATCCATAATAATGGAAAAATATCTCACATAAAGGACATTGAAGATCTCAAATCATGGAGGATATCTCACACAAGGCAAGGAATATTCTCCATAAGAATATCGTGCTAAATATGGAGCCACAACAAAAGTAGGCTATCGCTTGATAAGGCAACAAAAATCATATCAACTAAAAATCCCAATAGAAAAGGCAATCGGATGTACCTCACGGTAAGATCAAGGAGAAGGAAGATCTCACTCCTTACATGGAAAGATCTGATATAGACATGTATAGATGTGAGAAAAAAAATCGCACCAAGTATGGAAATATATGATATGGACATATTATAGGGTGCAAACTCCCTCAATAAAGAAATCAATTCAAATCCTTGATTGAAAAGAAATCTTTTGGGTTTCCTTATAAAGAGAAGCATCCAAATACTATAAAAGAGGAAGACTGAAGATGAACACGGGTTATGCAACTTCAAAAAGAAAAATCAAAGGGTCTCTTTCTTAGTCTCACAAGGCTTTGTAACTTTTTGTTTACAATTGTTATATAAAGAGTAGGATCGAGTCAACTTTGTAACATCAACTAAAGCTATGTCATAAGATGTGAAGAGCAAAATAAGTCTTCAAAACTTATTTTCTATCATTGTAATCGAGCTTAACATTGAACGATCTTAGGAAACTTTAAAACCCAAGGGGACTGGAAGTAGCACCACATTAGTGTTTTGAACCAGGATAAATCTCTGTGTTATTACTTTATGTTCTATTATTTGCATTCTTAATTGTTTCAAATCTAATCTGTTTGTGAAAATCTGTAGGTAAGTCGACTGTGAGGAGTTAGTAATCGACTCGCAAAATAAAATTTTCAATTTTTCCCCCCTCTTGAATTTCACTGGATAGTTAATATTGATATAAAATCATATTATGGTGTAGGAACTAATCATGAATGGCTTTATTACTATTTTGTACCTATATGAGGGCCTGTGTTGTTATTATTTGGTGGTTTTGACACATTTTTTGTTATATGTGACCATATGGGGTCTTATATGATGTTACTAGTCTGTTATTTATGTAAGTAGTTATTTTCTTCTTGGTGGAAATTGTCTAAATTAGGAATTATGTGGCATCAAATGTCATATTATGATATATCTTACTCCATTGGTATATAGATTATATTGGATCATGATTGGTTGGCTTATTGAGTGGATTTTTAGCTCACGTGCTTGGTATATTGGTGGATTTGAAAATCCTCATTCTGGTTGGTTGTGATCACTTCACCCCCGTATCATATACATTCATTAAACATTGGTACCTTGGAAATATTGGTTTTTCTGATAGAAAATATAACATTTTTAAAAACCCTCTGTCAATGTATGCGCCGAGGAGGATATATGGATATTGGATTGGTATTGGTTATTGGATTGTACATGGGTTGACAAACCCCTCATGTGTTCTACCTTGGGAAAACTGATCGGTAGATTTATACGAAGGTTGTATGACAATCTTGCGAATTACATCATCATCTTCATTTGGTTTTGAGACATTTTTTGTTATATGTGACCATATGGGGTCTTATATGATATTACTAGTCTGTTATTTATGTAAGTAGTTATTTTCTTCTTGGTGGAAATTGTCTAAATTAGGAATTATGTGGCATCAAATGTCATATTATGATATATCTTACTCCATTGGTATATAGATTATATTGGATCATGATTGGTTGGCTTATTGAGTGGATTTTTGGCTCACGTGATTGGTATATTGGTGGATTTGAAAATCCTCATTCTGGTTGGTTGTGATCACTTCACCCCCGTATCATATACATTCATTAAACATTGGTACCTTGGAAATATTGGTTTTTCTGATAGAAAATATGACATTTTTAAAAACCCTCTGTCAATGTATGTGCCGAGGAGGATATATGGATATTGGATTGGTATTGGTTATTGGATTGTACATGGGTTGAAAGCCCCTCATGTGTTCTACCTTGGGAAAACTGATCGGTAGATTTATACGAAGGTTGTATGACAATCTTGCGAATTACATCATCATCTTCATTGCATTTCATACACTGTGTACATTTTGTGTTGTATTTTAATTATTGACGTGATATATATATATATATATATATATATATATATATATATATATTTGTGTCTCTTTCTTATTATTGTATTTGGTATATATGAAATTGCAGAATTGCTAGTAGAGATGGTGTGGCCTACCGTTTAGGATATTTTCTAATTGTAGGTGACGTTCCCATAGTGTTTATTTTATATTCTTTATTTTCTACCTTGATTATGTCCTGACCTAATTTCTCAAGTCATGATGGCACCTACTATAAGCCACCAGTAGGCAAGACAACTCGTAGTCTAGAATAGCTCGTAACGGACTACCCAATTATATATAGAAAGGAATACAAAATTGACGAGATAAGAGAATCAAATACATAATAAAATCCCAAAACCTGGTGGTATCAGTACACGAGTTTCTACAATCATAAGATATCAAAGTAAAGTACAAATGAATACACTGATAAAAATTATCTTCGAATATAACATAGAGACTAGTCTAATACATAAGATAGAGATAGCAATACTCCAAATGTTAGGAGCCCATTCTAGTGTCTAAACCATGACTACTTCGCACGACGCACACATCAATGGCGATAACTCATACTTATGATCTACAGGCTACAGAAGTGTCGTATGAGTGCCAAACGAATGGTACTCAGTAGGCAACTGCCAACTGAGCTCCAAAGATAAAGCAGATGTATATAACATATGAATAGAATGGGAACTACACCCAATGTCCAGAACCAACATAAGACAACCAATGAGATAATAAGGATAACCCATCCAGTCATATCTAAGAGACTTAACATATTAAGGCTAAGGATATAATAAGGGTGCACTATCCTATTCCAACCATACTTAAGAATCTCAAAACTATACCATATATCTCTAGCCAATATACAAATAAAGGATGAAAGAAGGATATATAGCAATATACAAGGCCAGGAAATAAATATATAATCTGAACAAAAGAAGGAAAGGATTACGGTAATACCATAGCTAAATATAGCTAAATTTACTCATATATAGATATAATGTCAAATCGAAGCACAACCTAGACTATCATATCTTTATTTTAAGGCCTTATAATAATCCTATTAGGAATTAATACTAACATGCTCAGGGTTTTTAATCCATATACCTCATCCTAGATTTAATCATGCATAATAATCATATCGTAAGATAGAAGAGGAGAGTATCATACCTTGAATCTCGATACCGAATCAATAACCAATTTGTCATAAACTAGCCATAATAATTATCATAACAATGATAATAACAATATCAATAACAACGCGAGTAATCAGCTATTCTGGATAACTAAATACCTAATCGAGCCTATGTGTTGCCCCCACCGCCCTAGGCTCGGAAGTCTCAATAACTACATAATAACATAGGGCATAGTAATCACCCATATTTATGTAACCATCCCATACCAACTGATAGACATAGGCAGATACTGGTGATAAGCGATATACATTCAAGAATAAATGGAAGGTACACAATCAATATCACAAACATCATCCAAACTCAAATCAGTTATATATATCATCATCACAATATCCATCGACCTAGCTGGGTATCAATATCATCATCACAGTATCCTCCGACCTTGTCGAGTATCAATATCATCATAGCAGTATCCTTCAGCCTTGTCGGGTATCAATATCATCATAACAATATCCTCCAGCCTTACCGG
This sequence comes from Capsicum annuum, assembly GCF_002878395.1. NCBI lineage: Eukaryota > Viridiplantae > Streptophyta > Magnoliopsida > Solanales > Solanaceae > Capsicum > Capsicum annuum. The sequence goes on along the minus strand of NW_025833151.1, from coordinate 1,420,739 downwards.
GTATCAATATCATTATAACAACATCCTCGTCCTTGCTGGGTATCAATATCATCATAGCCATCAATAAATGTGTATAGATATATATAATAGGTGCATAGACTCAAGTGTGACTAAAAGAGTGTAAATTCATAAGTCCATTGCCTAAAGTGAACTTCGTAACTAAATCAATATAAAAGTGTAAAAAGGGCTAGAATATCTCAAGACTGGGATAAATAGTAATGTTAAATCATGGATCAGAATCGGACTCGATCAATTCTTTAAAAATTCATTATTAGCCACTTTTACATATAAAAATTATCCATTAAGTTAGATAGTTATTATTTTAAAGAAATCTATTTTTAAGATGGAAAGTGGGCTTTTACTCTTATTTAGGAAGAAAAATGATAAAGTCATATTTTAGCTAGAATCACATCACTCATAGATATAACGTTCATGAATATACTGAATCTATGCATGCCATCACCAATATTCAATCAATGAAATCGTAAGCAACATGAACATATATGTAATCGTATCTGCAACCGTATACTTTACAAGTATAAATACCTCCCGAATATCCAACCAATATCATAACATGGCCCTTGGCCCAATAATATGTATGGAATAATCATAACATCATAATTACGATCTTAGGCCCGCATACGTATCTAGAACTCATATCAATAATCATGTATATATAAATCATCTCATATCTATAGGCCATAACATATTCACGAGGAATAATAACTCTATAAGATATTAAGCATATCTATATTCATCTCACGTATATGAGGCACCTCACTTCTAGGAGGCATAATGCATCAATGAAGCATAACTCACAACTACGAGGCGTATCACATCTATAAGGCATCTCGTATCTATAGGTCATATACTGTGAATATAAGGAATATCATCTCTATAGGCTAATTTCCATATCTAATAGAAATAGCATCTCTATGAGCTGAATAACAAGTCTAAGAGGAAGTAGTATTTGGATGGGCCAAATATCAAGTCTAAGAGGAAATAACATCTCTATGGCCTAAATATCAAGTCTAAGACGAAATAACATCTCTATGGGTCAAATATCAAGTCTAAGAGGAAATAGCATCTCTATGGGACAAATAACATATTTAAGAGGAAATAACATCTTTAAGGGCACAACATCATGTCTAAGAGGAAAATGCATCTCTATGGGCAAAATATCAAAATTAATAGGAAAATAACATCTCTAAAGGTCCAATATTACATCTAAGGGTAATTAACATCACTATAGTCCATGAATCATAATCCAGCAAAAGTCATCACAATTTATCAATTTACCAAGTAAATCTCATAAATAAGGCTCATTAATCTCAACTAGGCCTACGATCCGCAACTAAGCCCACAAAAGCTAACACAATTCTTGGCCTAAGTGGGCCGGATGATCCCACCTCTAATTCTTAATTTCCATATTTAGGCAAACTACGCCTAAAACTAGGCTAAGGTATCTAGTTTAACTTCTAGATGTCAAGTAATCCATAACCAATTCTAACATAGGAAATTCATCAAGAAACATAGTCAATTATGTCAATTCTACCCCAAGATACGGTTTCAAGATCATTAGACTATATCAACTAAGATCAATCACACTAATCATGATTCCAACACTTAGACAATATCCCAAACCTAGCATCATAACATTTTTACTACAAACTAATTCAATTTAGGGAGAAGGCAATAGGCTTCTAAAAAGGTCGTAAACATACTACCTTATGGGTCCAAAAGCCTCATCTAATCCCCAAACATCAATTATCAAGTCTAAGTGATTCTACTTATAATCAACCTTAACATTCACATTCAGATGTAATATATAGGCCAAAGGCATCGATAGGCACTCAAACTTGTTGCCAAAATTCACTTAGACACCTAAACTAAGGCTTGTTCCTATCAGGCCCCTAAACCCCCCATATTTTATTAAAATTGGGCCTTTTTTACCCTATCAGCATAAAGCTCAAAGTATGTGTTGCACACATGCGATGACATGGTAAAATGAGCTAATTAGAAGCTGGCACGTGGCATTGTGGGTCCAATAATTATTAAACATTAATTATAATTTTTTTATAAAATATATATAAAAATGGCATTGAGGAAATTATTAAAAAATAATTCTAAAATTATTTAAAAAACCAATTATTTAAAAAAAATTATAATTTGTTTATAATACAAAAAAAAAATTATACTTTCTAAAAATTAGTTTTTAAAAAGAAATATTTTAAAAATTAGTTTTTTAAAAAACTATAATAATCAGTTTTTTTGTAAAATTATATTTTTTATAAAAAATTCATTTTTTTTGTATTATAGTTTTTAATAATCAGTTTTTAAAAAGAAATTAAAAAAATTATTTTTAAAAAGAAATTATAAAATTTTTAAAAAATAAAAATAAAAAATGGCATTGAGGATCCAAATTATTAAAAAATAATTATAAAATTATTTAAAAAGTAAAAATAAATTATAAAATTTTAAAAAATAAAAATAAAAAATTGCATTGAGGGTCCAAATTCCAAATTATTAAAAATAAATTATAAGCTTATTTAAAAAATAAAATAAAGAACTAATCCAAAATATTAAAAATAATTTAAAACTTATTATTATTAATCAAAAATTATAAAATTTTAAAAAAATAGAAAATAAAAAACTCAAAAAAAGTGAAAATAAAAAACTCCCCTACCTTCCCCCGCCCCCTCCCCCCAACGTTCATCTTTGTCCCTACTCCCCCACCCCCGACGTTCATCTTCTCCATTAAACTTCTCTGTGAACCTTAAAAATACATACAGACACAATTAGAGTATAGGGTTGGCTGGTCCGTTTATGTTATAATTGCATAATTTTTATCTTATTATCATGGTAAAAGTTGCATCTTCGGTCTTCTAAAAAACACTTCTCTTATTCTTTTTACAGCCCTTTGATTTGATAATCTTGAATTAAGAATGAGGATGGATCTTGGGATTTTTTTTTTATCTTATATAAATTTTTGTTCTGCTCCTGTGGTGGAGCGTGCATTAACTACTGTTGATCTTCTAGGGGTGGGGTAGGGTTAAAGATGCGGGGGTGGGGGTGGGGTGGGGTATTGTGAAGAAGATGACATAGGGGTGAGGTGGGGTAGGGTTGAAGACGCAGTGGGTGAGGTGGGGTGTTGTGAAGAAGATGACTTAGGGGGATAGGAATTTTCTAATTAATATTTTTGGGCCCCCTTAGTGCCACTTGGCACATTTTAATTCGTAATTAGTAAAAAAAAATTTTCTCACGCACCTACAGCAAGTGCATTGCACGCACAGTGCCATGTAGGCAAAAAATACCCAATTGAAACAAAATGTGGGGGGTTTAGGGACCTGATAGGAACAGGCCTTAGTTTAGGTGTCTAAGTGAATTTTGGCAACAAGTTTGAGTGCTTATCAATGCCTTTGGCCTAATATATAACACATATCATCTTCGAAGAAGACCAGATAGAAGATTATCTCAAGGCCGAATCGGAACACCTCAAATCATTCACCACACGCCCATCTTCACTTTACAATCCCTAAAATGCCATCATACTATAAAAATCATAATCTACTCATAAATACGAGTCTAATGATACATATATTGCACTATTGTGCTTCGGGTCCAAAAACAACACCGAAAACACAAGTGGGTCCCACATATGGAAATTACATTTTCGAGGTCAACCTAATGGTCATACATTACCTGGGAATAATAAACCTCAATTGATGTGTGCAAACAAACCAAATTTCGGCTAAATCAAGCCCTAAGCTAAATTAGGTCTTCGGGTGAATAACTTAGAAATTCACCAATAAAGTAATGAAGTCTTACCTTAATACGGATGATAATCATGATAAAAGATGTTTACCAAGCTCTTAAGGTACCCACAAGACTCAATTTTGAGTTATCATACCCATTTGGTATTTTAAGCTCTCAAGGATGAAGGGATGCCTAAATTTGCAACCTTTGGGTCTATTTATAGACCCCCCGTTGAAGAGATGCAGTATCTTTCCTGATAGCAAAGTCAAAAACTTATTTTTGACCCTCAAAACTTATTAGGAGCCCAAATAACATAATCCAATAGTGAAATTTGAGTGTAAACGACATTTCAAGTTCATTGGAATCATCAAAACTTTCATCCAAGATAATTTTGGCAAAAAGTGGGGCCCATACCTACAGTTCTATTTTTCATAAAATACGCTCAATAGCCCAAAATAAGTTTGGAAGCCTTGGGACCTGAACCAAGGGTCCCTCGAGCCTAAAATCAACATTCAAGACGCGATGGAGAATTTAGATTTTCAATTCGTGGTCATTTCGACCAAATTTAGGTCCCACACCCATGTTTTGATTTTCTAACTTTTCAACCAGTAGGTCAAAATAAGCTTGGTGCATTGGAACCCTAACCAAAGGTCCACCTAGACTAATATTGATATTTTAGATCTTTTACATAGTCAAATTTAAATCTGCAATCGTTTCATTGAAATTTTCACCCGATGGCCATTTAGAACCAACGAAGACTTCAAAACAGGGAATTGGCTCTAAAAATCCAATGAACTGCCCAATAACCGAACCATTGATCCCAACAAGTGATAAATGACTTGGGAAGCTATGGAGAAGCCCTAATGGTGAAGATGAGAGAAAACATGGAAAATAACTGAAAGGGTCACTACAACATCACTAGTAATAGGAATTTCGTCCCCAAAAGTCAACTGATAGAAAGAATCTCAAAAGCTCAAAAAGATGAAGTACTAGGCCCGCATGCTCTAAACATGACTTCCCAGGTAACCTCCACGAGGGGAGAACACTTGTAAGGGTTTACCACATGTATTCCTTTTTAAACTAGCACCCTCACTTTATTTACCAAACGGTTAAAATTCAACTTCAACCGCTAACTAGCCTCCAACTGATCTAAAAGACTAATGCATGCATATTCGAACCACAACACGTTGATACCATCACGATACACACACAAATCAATAAAGTCTCATACAATCCAGAGCAACCCAAGTCATGAATCATACCACTCACTCCCAAATCCAAATATAATCTTCTTCTACCAATCCATTCTTCTTATCCACTCTGAATCCGGAGGAAAATCACCTGAGTCTCGTCCGCACAATCTCATCACCAAGAACTCAAAGAACTAAAGTTGATCTGCTGAAAGTCCATACGAGTAACATGAGAATAATCTCATAAAGTGCTATCTAGTTACACAATTGAAGATAATCAAAGAATGCAATCTATGTTAATGTTGCAACCAGTCCGGATGAAAAACAAACTGAAATCCTGATGTCCAAGGTATAACTACTCATCACTGAATATTTTGCACCATGATGTTCCATCAATAGAGAATAAAGACATATTGAATCCATCTCAAGTGTATTACTCCCACTGAGATATCATCCAAAATTCCTAAAGAAAACTAGAGACTCGAGGTCAAAGCTAAAAGAACCAATATCGGGTCCATGATTATCATCTGAACACTTATCAACTGTAACGCATCAAAAGTCGAGATGACCCAATAGGTAACAATGGAATAGGCTCAACTAGCCTATATATGAAATATGAATTGAGACAAGCCCAAAATGAAAGGTGCATGCAAGCTCAACAATACAAAGCTAAAATCTCAATACCGAGACTAAATTGCCTGGTCTGAACTACCCAACCAAACCTGAAGATGGGTAGGCATTCATACTCCAAGTCAATCATAACTTCCAAATCGTCGTTCTGAGGCATCAAGTCAAAACTAAACCAGTAAGCCTATATCATTGCCAATCATTCAAATCTACATTAGTATCCAAATCTGACATATCCAAGATAAATCATACCAAGCCACAGTTGAGACATATCTGAAGAACAACAATCACCACAGGGATAAACATAGACAGAAAACGCAAGTAACCAACTTTATATCAGCTAAAGGGTACGAAATATAGCCATAAAACAGAAATCATGCTAAAGAACAAATCATCAGTAGAGAATGCAAATAACCCACTCCATATCCACATGAGGGCGTGAAATATCAAAATATACTCAAGAACTTCCCAAGGCTGAAAATCACACTAGTAATGGCAACAACTCCATCAACTTAGAGAAATGCAACTTTAGCCGATAACTAATCAATCCAACACTCCATCTCAACAAAGAATAGCCATAGGCACACATCATCGAGGAGAAACACTCCATCAAGCTTCATTAGGCCGAACAAACTCCAAAATGGGGATTTCCCAAATCCACCTAAGAATTACTTCATCAAAGAAAAAATATACCAAACTTAAAATCAAGGTCGATGTCAAGACCACCACCAGAAAATTAAACAACTCAGGAGAAAGAATTTTTAATTGCCAACTTAAGAAGCAATCATAGAAAAGGCCATCTGCCTCTATCTTTCTAACTCTACAGAAGCTAAAAATCTCATCACAGTGAGAACAAAGAATCCCATCTACACACTAATAACAAGCGCAACCAATCATAAGGGAACAAACCCAACATATCTATGAGTTAAGTCTATGACATTTCAATCACAATATCAAAATCACTATTGGGTGATTAAATAGTCATAATCGAAGAACGAATCTCAAATTAATCAATCTCACAAATAGGCCATATAGGAAGTAATATTCATAACAAAAGCATTCACACTCAGGAGGCAGTCTAAAAATCCCAAACTTGAAGAATAAGTGATACACTAAGTCGCCAACTCTAGAATCATAACAGAGCCACAAAATGTCAACCTACCTTTGATATCACAATATATCCCCAAACAATCTAACACAGCTAACCAAGAAGGAGAACAATCAACTTCGACATGCTATAGGGAACAAATCATCAAATCAGGCTATATCTACTCAAGCCACTGAATAAGATAACAAAGAAATAGAATTCTAATGAGATAACACTAGTATATACAGCTATCCAGGGAGGATAAATTACATCAAGTAATAATATCAAATAATATCAATAACCTTAATCAGTGATAACAGTAACAACAGCAATGTCACCATCAATATACTGAACAAGCGATGCCAAAATAAACATCAATATCATGTACCACTTAAGGGCCACACTAAGGCCAAGGTGCAAAGATAAATGGAACTCAAACCCAAAATCTACACTCATAGGGGAAAATATCAATACAAATCTACTCCACTCAGTACTAAAAGAAATAAACAGTAGAGTAGTAACATGATCATGAATTCAATAATGAGGAACATAATAACCAATAACAATTCATCAAGGAATGTAATCATCAATGGGTATGACAAACCCCAATACACATAAAAAAGATAAATGCAGGAGATAAAAGCATACCAATCATGGTGACATCTAAAATCACACGCCTAACGGGCATTTTGTAAATAAATTTGAATGGGTCCAACTCAAAACAACTGACTAAATCATCAACTAAGGTGCTAAAAACACTATCTCTAACTGAAGGTGCCATAAAATCATGAGGCTGATCTAAATAAGTTGAATGACTAGAAATATTATGTCGAGGATACTTTCTAGACTAGTAGTTAATCACTCTGTGGTCATAACAACTCCTGAAGAATCAACATGGTGTGGATAAAAACTGAGCTCAAATGGTTGGCCAACTGACACTGAACAAAATCTCTAGAATATTGTGAGATACTACCCCTCAATATCTAAAATAGCCACCGCGACCTAAAGACTCATACTAAAAATCTCTGCAAGGTCTGATGGTAAATGTACCCACTATGATCATCACGACTAATCTGAGAACCTCCCATAGTCTAAAATACTATTTGTGTAGAGACGACATGTTGTAAGTAAAGTTGAACTCTACCAAAAGGATCTTTACTTCTGGTAAAATACCAATAACACTATCTTGATGGTATGGCCTCTTACATCAACTTTTATAAATCTAAAAAAATATGCTCTTTGTGGTTCTCTCAAAATTAACAACCTGGAATAAGGAAGACCCAACCTCTATCAAGTGCTCCGATGCTAAACAGAGTGACAATACTAGTCCTCTAATACATCTATGAACCAATGTCTGACTTAGAAAGATATAACATAGGAAAATACCTAGCCTACTCAATAAACCCAATCTCGTACTCAGAACTTAGTAAAGAACCCTGATGAACACCAATAGACCCAACTCTATTGTGAGAACTGCTAGATGAATCAAATGTCGTCCATGGCTGAGAGGGATATGCAATATCACTTAGATTCCCAATATTGAACCTCCAAGTGTTAAAGTAGTCACAATCTCAACTGGATCCTAAGTTAGCCCTAAAATCCTTTGGCTGATGCTAAAGGTCTTCGATATTCATCTCTAACCCATTAGACCAATGCTGCACTAAAACTCTAGAAATGTATGGTGAGGTCTCATCCGCATCTGTCCACATTATTGCCCATCTTACATCATTTATTAGGGGTACAATAGAGTCAAAAATATATTTGAGGTTCACATTAATACAGACAAACGATAAGGAGTCAAGAAGTGAATTACATAAAATGTCATTATTGCCTCCCGAAGATAGGTTACAGATATCTTTGCACTGATCCGCAGGACTGTAATAAGACTTCGCTCTTTTACTAATGCACCACTGAAACCTAGGCTCTGATACTAATTTTTCATGACCTAATTTCTTAGCTCATAATGGTGCCTACTATATCCTACCATTAGGCAAGCCAACCCGTAGTTTGGAATAGATAGTAATAGACTACCCAATTATATATAGAAAGGAATGTGGAATAGATGAGATAAGAGAACCAAATACATAATGAAATTTGAAAACCGAGTGGTGTCAGTACAAGAGCTTCTACAATAATAAGATTTCAAAGTGAAGTACAAATGAATACACTGATATAACTTATCTCTGAATACAATATAGAGACTAGTATAATAGATAAGAGAGAGATTGTAATACTCCAAACTTTAGGAGCTCACTCTAGTCTCTGAACCATGGCTTCTCTTCACGATGCACACATTAATGGTTATAACATATACTTATGATCTGCAGGCAGTAGAAGTGTAGTATGATTACCAAATAAATGGTACTCAGTAGGCAACTGCCAACTGAACTCCAAAGAAAAATCAAATGTATATAACATATAAGCATAATGGGAACTATACCCAATATCCAGAATCAACATAAGATAGCCAATAAGATAATAAGGATTACCTATCCTATTCATATCCAAAAGACTTAACATATTAAGGCTAAGGAAATAATAGGGGTGCACTATCCTATTCTAACCATACTTAGGAATCTCAAAACTATATCGTATATCCCTAGCCAATATATAAATAAAGGACAAAAAAAGAATATATAGCAATATACAAGGCCAAGAAATGAATATATAATCTGAAAAAAATAAGGATATACGGTAATACCATAGATACATATAGCTAAATATACACATATATAGCTATCAACTTGAAGCATAACCTAGATCATCATATCTTTGTTTTGAGGCCTCATAATAATCCTATTAGGATTTAGTACTAATAAGCTCAAGGGTTATAATTCATATACCTCATCATTGATTTAATCATGCATAATAATGAAATCATAAGATAGAAGAGGCCAGTATTATACCTCAAATCTCAATACGAAATCAATAACTAATATGTCATAAACTAGCCTTAATAATGATCATAACAATGATAATGACAATATCAATAACAGTGCGAGTAATCGGTTTTTCCAGACACCTAAATACCTAATAGAGTATGTGTGTTTCCCCCGCCGCCCTAGGCTCAGAAGGCTCAATCAACACTTAATAACACAAGGCATAGTCATCATCCATATCTATGTAACCGTACCATACTGGCTAATAGATATAGGCGCATGCTGGTGATAGGCAAAGAGTATGCAAGAATGACTTCAAGGTACATAATCAATATCATAAACATCCTCCAGTCTTAAACTAGGCATATATATCATTTTCACATTAACCTTTAATCTTATCAGGTATCAATATCATTATCACAGTATTCTCCATCTTTTTTAAGTATCAATGTCATCATAACAGTATCCTTCGGCCTTGTCGGGTATCAATACCATTATAACAGTATTCTCCAGCCTTGTTGAGTATCAATATCATCGTAACAGCATCCTCCGACTTTGTCGAGTATCAATATCATCATAATTATAAATACATATGTATAGATATATATAATAGGTGCACATACTCAAGCATGACTATAAGAGTGTAAATTCATAAGTCTATTACCTAAAGTGAACTTCGAGACTAAATCATTTTAAATGTGTAAAAAGGGTCAAAATATCTCAAGATCAGGATAAATAGTAATGTCAAATCACGAACCAAAATTATACTTGGAAAATTCTTTAAAACATCATTATTAGCCTCTTTTATGTATAAAAATTATCCAGTAAGTTAGATCGTTATTATTTTAAAGAAATCTATTTTTAAGATGGAGAGTGGGTTTTTACTCTTATTTAGGAAGAATAGTCATAAAGTCATATTTTAGCTAGAATAACATCACTCACAAATATAATGTTCATGAATGTACTTACCAGTAATATAACATTACTGAATTTATGCATGCCCTTACCAGTATTCAATCAATGAAATCATAAGAAACATGAACATATATGCATCCATATTCAACAACCATATCCTTTATAAGGATAAATACCTCCCGAATATCCAACCAATATTATAAAAGGGGCCTCGTCCCAATAATTTATGTGGAATAATCATAACATTACAATCACGGCCTTAGGCCCACATACGTATACAGAACTCATATTAATAATTATGTATATATAAATCATCTTATATCTATAGGCCATAATATATTCACGAGGAATAACATATCTATAAGTTATTAAGCATATCTATAATCATCGGACATATAAGAGGCACCTCACTTTTAGGAGACATAATACATCAATGAAGCATAACTTACAACTACGAGGCGTATCGCAGATATAAGGCATCTCGTATCTATAGGTCATATACTGTGACTATGAAAAATATCATCTCTATAGGCCAATTTCCATATCTAAGAGCAATAGCATCTCTATGTGATAAATATCAAGTTTAAGAGAAACTGCATCTCGATGGGACAAATATCAAGTCTAAGAGGAAATAACATCTCTATGGCCCAAATATCATCTCTAAGAGAAAATAGCATCTTTGTGGGTCAAATGTCAAGTCTAAGAGGAAATAGCATCTCTATGGGACAAATCACATAGTTTAGAGAAAATAACATCTTTAAGGGTCAAACATCATGTCTAAGAGGAAATAACATCTCTAAGGCCGAATATTATAACTAAGACTAAAATTCATCTCCATGGATCAAATATCATAAGTAAGAGGAAAAGGCATCTGTATGAGCCAAATATCAAAATTAAGAGGAAATAACATCTCTAAAGGTCCAATATCATATCTAAGAGTAATTAACATCTCTATAGTCCGTGAATCATAATCTGGCAAAAGTCATCACAATTTATAAATTTACCAAGTAAATCTCATAAATAAGGATCATGAGTCTCAACTATGCCTAGTATCCGCAACTAAGACCACAAGAGCTAACATAAGTCTTGGCCTAAGTGGATTATATGATCTCACCTTTAATTCTCAGTATCCATATTTAGGCAAACTACGCCAAAAACTAGGATAAGGTATCTAGTTCAACTTCTAGATATAAAGTAAGCCATAACCAATCCTAAAATAGGAAATACGTCTAGAAACATAGGCAATTACGTCAATTCTACCCTAAGATACAGTTTCAAGTTCACTAGACTAGCTCAACTAAGGTCAATCACACTAAACATGATTCCAACACCTGGACCACATCCCAAACCTAGCATCATAACATTTTCATACTACAAACTAATTCAATCTTGGAATAAAGCAATAGGATTCTAAAAGGATCATAAACATACTACCTTACGGGTCCAAAAGCCTCATCTAATTTCCAAACATCAATAATCAAGTCTAAGTGATTCTACTCATAATCAACCTTAACATTCACATTCAGATGTAATATATAACACACATCATCTTTGAAGAAGAGTTAGTAGAATCCTACCTCAAGGTCAAATTGCAAAACCTGAAATCATTCACCACATGCCCATCTTGACTTCACAATTCCCAAAATTATATCACACAATTAAAATCATCATCTACTCATCAATACAAGTCTAACAATATCCATATTACACTATTGTGCTTTGGTTCTAAAAACCTAAGTGGGTCCCACATACAGAAATCACATTTTCGATGGCAAACCAATGCTCATACATCACCAAGGAATCATAGCCCTCAATAATGGTTGCAAATAAACTAAATTTGGGGCTAAATCAAGTGATAATCTAAATTGGGATTTTAAGTCAAGAACGTAGAAATATACCAATAAAGTGATGAAATCTTACCTTAATCTGGATGATAATCATGATAAAAGATGTTTACCAAGCTACCAAGACACCCATAAGACTCAATTTTGAGTTATCATACCTGTTTGGGATTTTAGGCTCTCAAAGATGAAGGAAAATGCCTAAATTCATGGCCTTTAGGTCTACTTATAGACCTACCAGTGAAGAGATGCGGTATCCCCCGACAAGAAAGTCAAAAACTTTTTTTTTGACCCTTGTAACTCATTAAGAGCCAAAATAACATGATCCAATAGTGAAATTTTAGTTTAAACCATATTTCAAGTCCATTAGAATCATCAAAACTTTTATCTAAGATTATTTTGGCAAAATGTGGGGCCTAAACCAATAGTTTTATTTTTCATAAAATTTGCTCAATAGCTCAAAATAAGTTCGAAAGCCTTAGGACCTGAACCAAGGGTCCCTCAGCCTAAAATCAATGTTCTGGACATGATGGAGAAGTCGTATTTTCAATACGAGGTCATTTTGAAAAAATGTTGATCCCAAAGTCATATTTTAATTTTTCAACTTTTCGATCAATAGGTCAAAATAAGCTCGGTGCATTAGGACCCGAACCAAAGGTCTACCTAGACTAAAATCAATATTTTAGATTTACTGGCACAATCAAATTTGAATCTGCGATTATTTCACTAAAGTCCTTGCTCGATGGCCATTTGGAACCAACAAAGACTTTAAAACAGTGAATTGGCTCTAAAAATCAAATAAACTATCAGATAATTGAACCATCGGTCCCAACAAGTTATAAATGACTTGTGAAGCTATAGAAAAGCCCTAATAGTGAAGATAAGTGAAAATATGAAAAATAATCGAAAAGGTCATTACAACTCAATCGACCTATAATACCTATTGAGTACAACTGGACCATATTCAACCCTACTGCTTCCTTTTGGTGCAGATCCATATATGAGTGTACCACATAATAGTTGATATGGGTGGTTTTTGGAGTACTTTTGAGGTAGCAGTTGGTCTATTCTTTAAGGGTTGATCTACTACCTCTTCTTCATTAGTTTATGCCTTTTTTCATATTCAGAGATAGATTATGTTCCTTTTGGACTATCATTTGTATATTTTGACTTCAAGATATATTTAGTTGGTTTTTACACTGTGACATCGGATTTTGGGAGATTTATGATTTCTTTGTGTGTATTTTTCTATTATTATTATATATGTATAGTTTGCCTTTGTTCTAGAAGCCTTACCTTAGGTTTTGGTATAGTTTTCCCTTTTTATATTAGTTTGTCTGATAGGTTAATTGTCAAGGCTTACTGTGATAAGTGTCATCATGACCCTTAATATTTCAGTCGTGATATTTGGACCGGATCGAGCGAGCCAAAAGTGATAGAGATTTGATGAGAACTAGACTTTTCATTATCAAAGAAGATCTTCTTCTCATTTCTAGTTGTATGATTTTATCCTTGGAAACAAAACATTTCTCTAGAGGGAGACCCAAAAGCCTATGATACTTGTAATAGTTTGGGTCGCTAGTCCTTCCAGCTTTGTCTTGTCACTTCATCCCTGCTAGATCAATGAGTTTATACTCAAGAAGTTTATTAAATATTCTAGCAACATCCGAATTAAAGAAGGGGTATTCCTTTTCTTACATTTTCTTCAAAGTTAACTTCTAATTTGGACGTACTTAAGAAGTCGTCTTTACACTTTACTTCTTGCTTACCTTTGTGGTGAACGTTAAAAAAGACACGTTGACATTAATGGGTTCTTTTTTATCGCTTTTGAGTACAAATTTGCTCTATTTTTTGGGTTTCTACTTATCCTTACCCTTTTGAGGGTTATGGATAGGTGGTACTCCTTTTCTGGTAGAAAATATGCTCAATTTCATGTCATGAGCACGGGTAGCAAAATTTTTAAAAGATTTTAGCCTAATGTCTTGTAAGATATATTAAAGCTCTCAGCGCATTCCTTGGATGCATATCTGTATTGCAGGAGTTTCACTGAGCCTATTTTTACAATTTAGGCTCGTATTTCTCTATAAATTAATAACGTCAATGACTGGATCACCATCTCATTGATGAGTATTTATGAGCTCTACCATGCTCAATTTTTTCCTTGTGATGTAAAAGTAATTCAGGAACTCATGTTTCAGTTGCTCCCAGCTATTGATGTGATTAGGTTCAAGGTCTGTGTACCAATTGAAGGCATTTTTCTTTAGTTAATGGACAAATTATTTGACAAGATATCCACCATAGGTTCTAGAATTATTATATGTCTCAACAAAGTGTGTGACATATTGCTTTGGATTTCATTTGCCCTCAAACTATTGAAATTTTGAGGGTTGATAATCGATAGGCATTTTGAAGTATCAATCTTGATGATGTAGGGCTTGACGTATGTCAGGAAAGACTTGGTGTTAATATTGTACTTGTCTTTAAGGGTCCCTTCAATAAACTCTTTCAATTGATCAATCAGGATCATTCCCTCTGAAGTGACTTGTACCTCCATAGTAGGTGGTGTTTGATTTTTAGGAAGTTCTATGTTGTGGACCTCTGGAGCTTTCCTAGGTGTATGGCTAGAATCCCCATATATTAAGCCGTCCATCCTATCCGTCTACTTATTAATCTGAGCATCTTGATTTGCACGTATTTGGTCAGACCATCAATTACCTTTGCCAGGTTTGTAAGCTGCTCCTCCATAGATAAGACATCAGTTACCATTGTTTGTGTGAACATTGAATACATTGGAAGTAACACGGACTATCACATAAGTTGATCTTTGAAGTGCTCAGCTTATGCAACATAAGTGGAGATAATATATTAGTTTAATGATCATCATTTTTTATACCAGAATTTTTTGAACCAAAGTACTTAAGTAAAGTTGGAGTCTTCTTAATTATCACTATCACATCTCTTCCTTCTTTGGAAGCACTTGTAAGGGATCTTTCTCCATTTGGGGTTGAAGATCCAAAAATTAGAGTTGGTACAAATAACACTTGTGTGTTTGTTTTCCTACCATGCTCATTTTTCTCTTAGTGATAGCTCCAAAGCTTTCAAAATTAACATCAAGGATGCTTTCTACTTCATCTAGAAAATTTAAAATCAGCCCCTTGAAGGTGGTCGATTGAGAATTGGCCTTCTTGGAAATCATTTCAGTGTTCTTGAATTTTGATGCTAGAAAAGTTGAGATGAGAGGTGAATATTGTCTCATTAGGCATGCCAAATTTTGTTAGGCAAAAAAATTTGAGTCAGAAAAATAATTAATCGAGACAAAAAATATCGTAACAATTATTTTATTAATTTCAATATATGAGTGTTACAATCTCTATGAATCCTCTAATTCGCCTTTTCAAATATAAATTCAAAGGTTTTGAGCTTGGTCTTGAATTTGAACTTGATTTGTGAATTTGATGAATTTGATCTTAACTTATCCTTGAATTAAGGGCTTTTGAGCTTGTTCTTGAATCTTGTGGTCATGATCTTGAACTTGATGAACAGGATCGTAGATTCTTGAACTTGTAGAGAAATTTTTGGTTTGATCCATGAGCTCTCTCTTGATTCTTGTTGGAATTGTTAATCTTTTTTCTGAATTATGAGACACTTATTTATAGTTGTGGAAGGGAAAGAGTCATGGTGAAGATAGGCTTTTTCTAGCCAATCAGATTTAAGTGACCTGGCGATATTTGATTAGCCTTTGATTTCACTAGGTATGCTGTATCATTTTGATACATATTGTGATCTTATTGGCCCATTCACCTAACTAGGTGTGCCACTTCATTCGATATGTGGCACCAAATTGTGTCTCTAGGATAGGATGACATCTTGGGCAAGCAAAATAGGCTTATTATATGTACTAGCCCAATAAGCTTTGGACTTTAATTAAATTCATATTTATTGGTTTTAAATAATTAATCCAATTATATTAATTCATAATATTTATTTGTACTAATAAATTTAAAATTTATGTGATCACATTGACATTCATTATTGGATTTGTCTGGTGATGGATGGGTTCCTCTCTCACTCTCTTTCCCTTGTCCTTTTTAGGTGGTTTGAATTGGGGTAAGCTCAAAGTGACCATCAATTTCAATGGTTTCAAAATAGTCATAAACATTCCCCCTATTAAGATTATTTGAAGTCTGACTTCCAGACTAAAATTTGTGAGGTCTCTAGAGCAAATCACTGTCATATTTGCTTACTATCTCTGTGAACTTTAAAGTTAGTTGTTTCTCTAGTGTTGTAGCCTCTGTAATGGGAACTTCTAGCCGGACTAAGAGTGCTTTCATTTACTTGTTTCTTGAACTTAACATTTCCATAGTCCTTTCTGTTTCCACAATTTCTAGGGTCAGTTCTATGGCTTGCATTGGAGTTTAGAGCTGCATTCAAGTGGCATTGTTGAGTGTTAGGAAGTTTAGGCCATTGATAAGAAGAGGTAGGTTCGAGGGAGTAAAAAAAGGTAGGCTTTATGTTACTTGACAGAGAATCTCTATCGAAAGTGAGTCCAAAGAGTTGAGGCTTGTAATGTGCATCAAAATTATCATCCACACATTGTTGCCATGGGATAGAAGGCCCTAGTTCAAGCATTCCTTTGCCAATAAGGCTAGATAAATCAAGTTTTAGAATGTAACTTTCACTGGTATGCCCTTTATTACCAGTTTTAGTGATGGTTACATTTCCTGCAATCCTATCTCTAGCCAAGAGGCAGGAACATAGTCTAAAGAGAGAGGATCGGTTACTACTTAGAGCATATTTTAGGGATTGTAATCTTGAAGGGGAGTCTAGGAATTATGGTCTTGGGGTTGTTCTTCTATTGTCAGAGTAGTTTTTCCTAAATAGTAGAAAGAGTAGAGATAGAGAGAGAGAGGGAAAGTGAAACTTATCTCTCATGTTTTAACTTTTGCACAGGAAGTGAAGGAAATAAGCTTGGTAGCTTCTCCTCCACACTTTTTTTCTCCGTGCCCATCTAGCATGCGCTTAGTACTTTATTTGATCTTTAGTGTCCTCTTATTATTCATTGGACCTCCACAAACTATCATCTTTTTTGATTGTTTTCTACTTATTTATTGTTAGAGGATTTCTTGAGAGACAGTTTCCACCGTACTAGCAAACTAAATACCTTATGACCACAACGCTGATATCTCTTCTTTAGTAGTGGTAAGAGTGTTTTCGACTTGATGTGTATCAGTTATATCATTGTTTGTTAGAAGATTTGCATCTAAGTTACTAACCAAAGGTGTGAAAGAGTTGGATTAGACGATATTGGTTTTTTGGTCAATCATGAGCTTTTGTAAAGATTACTGGGCTGTTGGAGTTTATAAAATCACTTTATCCATAGAGATCGGGTTGTTTTGTGAAGTGGGTTGGGATCATTTGTCCAGAAGGGTAATTGGGGGTAAATTGGGCTTAAGGCCACATTATTTCTGGTCCATCGGAGATGGGTCACCTTCGGCTTTTCTTTTTTCTTTGACCAAAGTAGTTCCGACAATGTTCACCATTGACGAAGAGTTGAGAAATTCCTAGATTCAAGAAACTTACCTAACGTCGCATCTTAGCCCTTACCATGGAGTTTTAGAGGTAGATGTACCTGGGTACGATCTCTGAGATTTCTAGGTCTGATTCCCTCTTTTTATGTGAAGGACACTATTTTACATTCGTGTTGTGGTCCTTCTCTATTTTTTCCTCCTTCGTTGAGTGCTTTTATTGCTGAGTCTATTTAGTAGCTTGGTTAAATGAGCATTTAGAGATGGTGTGACCCAATCTCTTGCACCTAGTTCATAAAAGCCCCTCTTCTTATAACAAATTGGTTGTAAATGTTTTCCAATGATGATGGAAGTCTTTACCAGTATATGCATTGGTATTTGGACATAGATTATTGAGTGTTTTTCCCTTAGGCTAGAAGATGTACAAGTATCAATTTTGAGTAATTTATTGATTTTCTGCCCAATTTTCTCTAGTATTTCCTTATCATATAACTCTTTTGGGAGAAGACAAATGTAACCATATAGCTGTGAAGAGAATATGAGTTTTATCAGGGAAAAAATTAGGTTCTAATTTCCTGATGGATATGAACGAACTCGCAACAAACCAATGTCCTTTTTGGAGAATTTCTTTTGACTCTCTTCAAGAGTAAACTTTACCATGAAGAAATCACTGCCCAGGTCAATGGGGACTATGTTCTCGTTCACTTTCCATAGAACTACCAGTTTTGTTTTTAGATATTGGTGATTAAATTTTCTCCTTGCACTTTTAATGACTATAACATATTTTTATAGAGAGTAGAGTCTTGATTTATCTTTCAAGATAAGAATGATTATATCATCCTCAGTGGATAGGATATTTTGTTCATTGATAGGGTATTGATTTAAGATATTCGTATCGAAGTATTTAGTCATCAATAGGTTTTTGTCAGCTACAACTACCTTGTATGTCAGATTTTTTGGAGGGTCTTCTTTCATTAAGCGGAAAATTTTATGGTGGAAGAGGTCCACCATGTCATAGTTGTAAAAGGGTGTCCATTAATTGACACTTGGCGTGGTGGACCCCACATTAATTTTTTAAAGCCAATAAAATGTGAAAGAATGTGTCCAAAATACAAATAAAATAAATTTGAAATGTTAGTAGATGGTGGGGTCCACATGCATTCATTGTTATCCTTTGAAAGAAGAAATTTCTTCAGAAACCAAACAAACACTTGAAAATTCACGTCTTATTCTTCCTTTTTCTCAAACCCACGCCTTGTTCTTCCTTTTTCTTTTACTTAAAAGCCTAGTTAGAATCAAAACAGTTTATATAGACTGATTCAAGAAATTTCTTTAAAATTTTGATATTTAATATTAGTTAGTGTTGCTGCTGATTCAAAGAAAAACGAATTGAGATTTGAAGACGAAGAGAATATAGGATAAAACCCTTTTCAATCTAATGCAAAAAAGGATCAAAAATTGGGTAAAATCTCCATGGATTTTCTTTTGCTCATTTAATCATACATAACTTCAGGTATGAAGCTTTCTTCATTTTTTATGAGATCTTTATGCTGTCTACACAACTAAATAAAAAAATTATAAATACATGATAATTTAAATTTTAATAGATTTTCTTTGCATATTAATTGTAACATCAAAATACAAAAATAGTATTTGTTTGCACTGATTTTGCTGCTAAACTAATAGCATATTATACAAAAAATCAAGTCCACAATATAATCTCCTTCAAAAATAAAATTGAATTTCTTCTAAAATTTATTTATTTGATCTCTCGCTCTGCATGCAAGCTTTAGATTTTGCAGATTCATGTTTTGAGTTAAAAATTGACTGAAAATGTTGGGTGAATCTGCATCTAACTACGTATTTGATTTTAAAAAAATAAATTAACAGTCATAAAAAAATATATTAAAGTCTCTGTTAGTTATATTTAGAAATAGATTAGAAGAGAAATCAAACCTCAGAAATTAATTCCATGGACCGATGTTGTATTTGCTGCACTGAGGTTGATTGTGTGTCGAAAGCCAGTGTTATATTCAAAGATTGATGATTCTGTTCTAGTACTGCTCTATTTTTGAATACCATCTGTGATGGTTTTTCTTTATTTGCTCACCTTTTGGCTTTATTCTTCCATATCCATTTCCCTTTCCTTTTTTTATTGGATCCAAAATTTGATCAGTACACCCTATTACAGAATCAACAGAACTAAATCTGTGTTTATTTTTACCACAATCTCCATTATATATCTCACTTTGATGTTTACTAATCTCGATTCTTGCTTGATACAAATATTTTCTAGCAATTTCTTCGAAATCCTTATCATTTGCGGCTAAAGTCATAATATCAAATGCCTCTTTTATTAACCCATTCAAACAAATTTCCATAAAGGATTTTACTGTTTTCTTTTTTGTGGTGTATTCCTCAAATTTGTCTCCATGCTTAGCATTCTTGGACCATCTTTTCAAAATGTATTTCTCAGGAAGGTAAGAAAAATTCAAGTCAAAGAATAGAACTTTTAGTGCATGACAACATAACCAACCCATGGACTCAAACATATGACAACTACAAATAATTGAATTTTCAAAGAAATTAAACTGGACAACTTTAGTTTGTCCATTTTCACCCTTTAAAATTGTATATTTGGTAGTATTGTCATTAGTTTCAGCACTGAGTGTTCTTTTGGTTGCCCCTTGCAAAAATTCACGTTGGAATCTTGTGTAAATTCTTCTAGTGTATACACTAGCAACATGTTTTAACATCCCATAATCTTCTGTAGATATTTTAGGCATTCCTCGAGATTTATAATCCTCGGCTGCTTCAATATCTCGCATTTCAGTTGTTCACTGCTCATAATGCTTTACAAACTCAGTTATACTCATTGGCTTGCATGTCATTTCTGTGCAGACCCTATTTGTGCTCTCACTTCTTTTAGTTGATTTGATGTCTGCTAAGAAAATTAAACGGCTAAATGCAGGACACCACTTTTTTCTCGTCATATAACTTTTGAAGCGAAGTATTACTCGCACAATCCCATTCACTTATCATTTTATGCCATACTAAATCAAATTCTGATTTCTAATTGCATCTCCACAAGAATGTATCAAAATAGTGTCGAAATTCTGACTTAAAGTAAAGATGGCGTATATTTTTTTGAGCATTTCTATCAATATGCCATTCGCATAGTCGATGACACGTGTTAGGAAAGACCTCTTTAATTGCCAAGGCTATGGCAGGAGCTTGATCGGTAAAAATTGTCTTTGGTGATTTTCCCTTCATTGCCTTCAAAAATGCTTGAAATAACCAAACAAAAGAACCACTGGTTTCATTGCATAAGAATGCACAATCAAAAAAGTATTTTTTCAGTGGTTGTTCACACCAACAAATGGAGCACAAATCATGTCATATCTATTTGTACGATAAGTACTATAAAAAATCATCACATACCTAAAACCCTCGTAGTGCAATTTAGATATACTATCTCTCCAAAAAAATTGCACAACCTGCCATCTTCATCAACTTGAAAAGAATAGAAGAAGTTTGAGTCCTCTGATTGCAAATGCATAAAATAATTTATCAAAGTTTGAGCATCTCCACTACTAATCATATTTCTCTTATGTGCTTGAACAAAGTTATGAGCATCTTGTTCAATGAATCCTACATTTTCAACTCCACCCGCTTCATTCTGAAGATATCAAACAACTTTTTTGTATGAATACCGGTATCAATCATAGAACTAAGAATATTTTTAGTAGCATTTGTAAGCCTACGACAAGAATGTATGAAATGTTTCAAATTATCTTCTATCATGGGATGAATATGCACATCATTGAATTCACAAACTTCCCATATTCTATTTGAAATTTTGAATTTTATACGAGCCATACAACCACATCTATATTCTAATCTTTGTTGCTTTCTTTTTTGAAAAGGAGAAAGTTTATCCGATTGTCCTTCACAAGAACAAATAAATAAACATCTTGTTGTCTCTCCTTTTACATTATTAGTCTTTCCTCCCTTTTGAACACCAAAACCTCTTGTCACGGCATATGAATTATATGCATTGTATGATTCCTCTTCCAAATTAAATTTCATGACAATCTCAAAAACAAAGTTCTTGCTAGTGTTACAAATATTAGGCTTGTTAACGCTGAAATCTACAATAATAATTTTTAATTGTAAGTATCAAAATTTAATAAATAGATAAACTATAGATAGTATTTATTTATTAGAGATCTCTACACTTAGATTACCTTTTTGGGCAGAGGAGTCTTTGCCTTTGTCACCATGTACATCTTCCATTTTTTGATTTCAAGTACAGTCTGCATAAGACAAAATTTATAAAAATTATTTTTTATGTTGACAGGATCAATTAACAATGAAGATCATTCAATGAATGATACACAAGATATGGATACAATGAAAAGGAAATATTGAGAAGTGAATGACATATGTTAACATTAGATATTTGTATACGAAAATAAGTAATAGCATTACATATGTATATAAAATAAGGTGATTGTAAAAATATAAATAATAATGAGAGAAGGAAATGAAAGAATAAAGGTCACAGATGGATACATCAAAAATATTTCTTCTAAGTTTTGCTTGAGTGAGAATGTTGTGAGAGCAATGAGTGTAAAACTATTTCAAAAGTATTGCTTTATTTGGTTTGGATGTAGTAGAAAGAAACTAATTAAGGAGGGAAAAAGGTATTCTCCTTCCCTCCATATTTATTGTACTATATATAGTCTTAGTCTTTTATTGTATTTATATGCAGTCTTTTGTCATTGTATTTAATATTTATTTAATTTCTTTTGCAAAGTATCAAGGTGGACCCCACTTTCCAAGTGTCATTCAATAAATGGATCCTCTTGCAACTTGTGTTGGTTGGACCTCAACCATAGTAAAATTTTCCCCATTAAGCTACCTTTCGTGTTTGGTGGCTTCGGTGGTATCGAGGAGGAGGAGATATCACCGATGGTTTTGTTTGGATCATGTTATTTGGAGTTTAATTGGTGATGTTTAGTTAGAGATAGGTTGGCCTTTCTCACTCTACATCCAACTTGTTACTCGATTTTATTTTTGGAAGTTCACTTTTGAAACAGAGAAAGTACAAGCACTATTCATGTAGCAAATAATTATTGTTTATGCTCATTTAACTCGTTCATTGTATATTATCAAAAAAAAAATGGAGCACTGTACTTAAAATAAGCTAAGACTAAATAATAATGCCGATAGATAATTTCAAGAGTATATTCTAATTTACCTCATTAACTTGTCGGCAAACGCAATACTTTCTTCATCTTTTGAATAGGAACTATAATTCGCTTGAGCAATTATTTCCAGTGAAATAAATTTTATTTTATCCTTTTAATATCCAATCCCTTACCTTTTAAATCAGAATGATAATCTCTACGAATAACATTTTTCAAATATTAAAATTGAATAACCCATTTTTGGAAGGGAATATTTTCGCTGCTACATTTTTTTTAAAATTGATCAACACAAATACTATAATTTATATGAAAGGGTGAATTTAAAATTTAAGAAAGCCTATAATTAGCTAGTGTTTGTTCATAGATTCTCAAATTTTTTTGACAATTTATTTTTGGATGAAGATTTGGGTGAAATTTCATTATATATTTGGCCATAGTATTTGAAAAAAATATTTGACTTTCTAAAGAAATATGATTTATAACCATAAGTTATAAAAACTATTATAGATATCCATAACTTTGTATTATAATTTTATAATGAACATGTTCCATGACAAAAATTAAACTCATAGATTATAAACTCTGTCATGCTTATAAATAATTTCACAAATCAATATATGAACTACTGTAGTCTTGTCAACTCACAAAGGAGCATTCAATTTTTTCTATTTACATTACTTTTCATAAGTTCTATGCAACAATATCATTACATGCTTAACAAGGATTATTAGTCGAGTTGGTTGATAGATAAATATAAGTTTGGATTGATAAATGGTGGGGTGTTTTTATAAAATATAAAAGTTGTTAGGATTTTCCCTAAATTTTCTATTTTATCTGATTTTCTACCAGAATTAGAATTAGTTTTCTTGATGAAAAAATGTTTCTTTGTTGGAAAAAGATCTCTTTTCTAGGTTTCTTCTTTCTTAGAGGAAGGGTTTTGTATCTCTATACATAGAAGATTTCTCTTCTCAAGCCAAAAAATACAATAGTATCCACAATGTAGTCCATTAAGAGTTTTATTTAGAGAAAGATTTTCTCTCTTATTTGTTTTTTTTTTGGTTTTTAATATTAGGTTTATATTTAAGTCAATTGACCAAATCATAAATATATTATGTCTTTTAGTTTAGTTTTGTGTCATCTGAATTATCGTCTCTATGGTTTGCAAAATATTAGCTTCTGCATGGTATCCTCTCGATTTCGAACTCAACAAGTGGTATCAGAGATTACGGTTCAAAGGTCCAATTATTTGATGAAATGAGATTAAACACAGGTTCAAAGCGGATCAATGATCCTATGATTCAGATTTGACAACATGTTGAGATTGCAATTGCAACCAACTCAACGATAATGAAGTTCTTATTTAAAATAAAAGGCCAAATTAAAACATGTGGAGAAAAAATTTCAAACAAATTTTCAACAGTCCTGATGTTTAAAACCAAAATCAATTTTCAATCCATACTTGCTTTAACACATAGGCTCCAACTTTCAACCCTTGCTAACTTTTATGATTGGGTTTCTTTCAACTCATGCATATATATTTTAACGCATGAGCTCCACTTTGAACCTGTGCTCACTTCTAGTGCACAAGGCTCCACTTTTAATCATGTTTACTTATAACACAGGGCTCCAATAATATCAACTCATGCTTTTATTTTTAACTCATAGGGCTCCAATTTTTAACTCATATCACTTTTAATCATGGTGAGCCACAATGACATATGAAGATTATGTGAAGAAGAAGATAAAGATCAATTTTCCAGAAAATTCATGTCAATGGGAGATTTTTTAGGATTTGTTCTGAATTTCCTACTTTTCCTGATTTTCTACCAGAATTCGAATTAGTTTTCTTGATGGAAAAAGGTTTCCTATTTAGAAAAAGTTATCTTTTTTATTAGGTTTTTCTTTCTTAGAGGAAGGATTTTGTATCTCTATAAATATTAGATCTCTCTTCTCAAGCAAAAAAAAATGCAATAGAATCAATGTAGTCCTTTAAGAGCTTTGTTAAGGGGGAGATTTTCTCTTGTACTAGTTTTTATACTTCTTAATATTAGGTTTTATATATAGGTCAATTGACTAAATCATAAATAATATTATGCTATTTAGTTTAGTGTTGTGTCATCCGAATTCTCGTCTCTATGGTTTGCAAAATATTAGCTTTCACATGACGCCCTCTTGATTTCGAACCCAACAAAAGTTTGGGGTAAAGTTTAAATTTTTAAAAATTTCCAAATAATAGAATTTGACCCAAAAAAACTACTTTTTCTAGTATTTAGGAATTTGAATTATTTGCTAAAAATATTTGTCGAATAATAACAAATTCTATGGCCAAGCACTTTTTGCCAATCCCCCACCCCCAAATACTACTTGAGATATCTTTAGCCAAACGAGTCCTTAATTATCTGAAAACAAAAGTTTGAAGGTAAGAGTTATCTCTATACTATTAGTTTCATGATTTAAAGTGCATGCTACAATACTTCAGTTTTTCGTAGAATTTGTTAGCATGATTTAATTACTTCTCGTTTTTTTCCTTTCTCTTGTGAAATAACGTAATTTATGTTGCATTGCCCCAATATTCATTCCTTTCTCTTGAAAAAGATATTATATATCCATCACACAATTTTTAAATACGTACCATAAACGTTCGAGCACTACCAACATGGGTTGTGGTGCAGCGGATGGGGCTGCTCCACCCTTAATCAGAGGTTGAGGGTTCGACCCTGGACATGGAGAAAACTTTGTTGGGAGGGCTTCCTTCCGAATGCAGCCGTATGCGACGCGAATCGGGATTAGTCAGACTCCAATGTGGGTACCAAATACCGGATGGAAAACCGAAAAAAAAAGAAAAAAAAAGTTCGAGCACTAGAGGAACTCGAACTGATTGTCATCAATACATTATTCCAATAACTAAAAAAAATGCCCCAAGAGATCACTATTATAATCGTATGTCATTTGAAGCCAAAAACAACAATCAAGGTGATTGGCATCACTTGGAGATCGGCTACTTTAGGTTAAAAAATCTTTAAGAAAAATGAAAAAAATTAATAATACTTTTTCTTCATCCTAAATTTTAACTATCATCGAAATATACTTTGACTGTATTATCGTTCTCATTCATAAATTGAGGGGTATTATTTCCCAATTCTTAAAGGTTAAAGGGATAAAATAAATATTATTCATAATGGATGTCATAGCTTTCTATGACAAAAATTTACTTGCACTTCATGTTTACATTAAATTTACTAATTTATCATAATTAGGTTATATACTAATGTGTATTAACTGCCATAAACTTTGAAGTTGAATCAGGGAGAGTACCGTAGACTATCTAGTAGGTTTATATCTATATCTATAATCTATAGTCTATAATATATAATATATTAAAAGTGTGAAGCCCTTAGAGAATGTCGTTTAAACTTTTTGCACTTCATTAAAAGTCTTTGTTTTAGATAAAATCGTCTTTTCGCTATTTTTTTTCCTATTTTTAAAAAAGTTATTATTTAATTTAAAAAATTATAGGTCCATAAATATATATATATATATATATATATATATATATATATATATATAAGAGTTTAATTTATGGTAAATTAAGAGTCTATAATTCTATTCTATTTTCAATTGGACAATAGCATTGAAATAAATTTTACCTATCTAAAAACTAATGATTTTCTCTCTTTTAGTACTATCATATTTTCTTATACATGCATACTGGTTGATATATTAGTTTGATTTGATTTTTTGTTTTTTTATATAAATTATATTAGATTTGAATTGGTCTATTGAATAATTATATTGGTACCTTGATGTTATGTAAGTTATTTTCAGGTACATTGACAGAAAAAGACACTGCATTTTTCGATCTAGATTCTGATGGTTCCATTCCTTTATTCTTCGATAAAAATGACTTATTTGCTATTTAGTGATGATACTTGAACCATTATCTTCACCTTATCAATCACAAGAGATCAATCGCATACGTATTTACTACTTTGTTTGGATAGTTGTTACGTATTATTTCATAATGTATTGGATTGTATTGTGTTATATTTCGTTCGTTCAATTTTACTTGTCACGTTTCACAAGTGTCAATTTGATTAACTTTTAAAGCTAAATTGAACTGTATTTTTGTAACATTTTAAATTTAAAATATTTGAAAAACTATACTAAAAATGTTATAAATTGTAAATCTTTCTCATATTACAGAGCCTATGAAGTTTGACTCTTGATCGAGAAGTGAAATGGGACAAGTATAAGTAAATGGAGGTAGTATTGTATAATATTGTTTTAATGTATAAAATTTAGACAAATTGTATCGTTTTTCGTTATTATGTAATGTCAAACATCAATAATTTGAAAAGTCTATAGAAAAAATTGGATGTAAAGGATAAAATAAGATCATTAAATAATTAGTACAGACAAAAAGAGAGAAGATAAAAAAATATAATAATGTGATCACACCAAATTGGTCTTTATAAAAATGGGACTTTTTGTCGGTACGTAAAAACAAATATTTTTTTGTTGAATTTAAACTAACACAATCTAGCTATGGCGTCATGTTTGAATGCAGCAGTCAAAACTTCATACTACTTTTTACATTGTGTAATAATAGAATTTAATGTGTCATAATGTAATACCCCATACTTTTTCCTAGCTAATTTCATCTCAAGAATGTCTAGTATTAGCTTCTAAATTGAATAATGGTTATTCCATGATGAATTTTCAAGATTTTCACTTTTTTTCGTGTGAAAAATTCAATAAGCTTTCCATCAATATAAGATTCGCCCAAATCCGATTATCGGGTCAGAAGTTACGACTATTTCAAGATCCTGTCGTAAAACAGTGCCATATTAGTCAGTGGCGCACCGCTCTACAAGGGGAAATGGCATTTGGTAAATTCTAGTAGGGGTCCACGATTATGGCGCGGCGTACCCGGGCTCAAATTCAGAATTGTATTTTTTCCAGTGCCTTAGCGCGACTTTCTCCGCGTCGCACCAAAGTTCCGATCGTAAAAGAAGGGGAAACACAATCACTCCGCGTTGTGCCATCCCTCAGTTTTCTAGTTGTCAAATTCTAATGACACGGAGCGATAGCACTGCATCGCGCCAGGGGTTCAATTTAGGAAAATTTTACTAAAATTAAATGATGCGTCCAGGGTTAAAAGGGTCAGCTTCTCACCCCTATTTAAGCCCTTTAACACGTGATTCAACCACTTTTCACCAAAAATATACTAGTTTCTCTCAATAACAAGCTAGAGTTTTCATGAAATACCCAATTTCAAGAAAGTTTTACTGTTAATCTTCACGAAATCATGAACTAAGGTATGCATAGTGTTTATTCATGGACTCCTTTCATCCATGAAGCTCAAGAATCCATTTTCTAAATTCAAGGTTATGGATTTTCTTATGAATTTCATGATTGGGCTACTCTTGTTCATGTGGATAATGAGAAATTGAATTTTACTCCATGTTGGGTGATAAATTCTATGTGGGTTAAATTATTATAGATATAGATTCATGCAAACCTATGACTAAACCCTTGAATGATGAAATTAGAATTGAACCATGATGTTTAATGATGTTTACATGTACCATGCCTACAGTATGTTTAATTAAATGACTAGATGAAGGAAAAGTGCCTAACTAGCATGATACCATGAAATCCCCATGTATGTACAAGTTATGCCTATCATATTTTTGATGAAATATTTTTATAAATGTATTATGGATTATGATGTTAGTTATATGTTCAAGTAAATTATGCTTGGCCAGTTTCCTTCTATCAAGTCCTGGGGGTACTCGTACGCGAAACATTTGCTGTGTGCCTAGATCCATGTCATGTTTTCACAATACTCTCAGTCAAGCCATGAATCCTTAGACTTCAGATAGTCTTATGACTCAGAAAATCTCCATGATCTCATGAACTCAGTCAGTTATCAGATATCATTAGTATTCCATCCATCAACGAAATTCAGTAACTCAGCCCATGTTCAGTTCAGTAAATCATGTTCAGAGTTTATTTAGATGGGAGTAGAAATTAGCACCGAGTGAACCCAAGAATGGGAACACACACTATTAGATGAGGGTGTGATTCTCAGAAGTCATTCTTACGTTCCAGAACTATGTAGCCAGCATAGGTTGAGACATCAACACTGTCCGATTTGGGTTGATGAGGTAGATAAGCACTGTCAGATAAGGGCCTCACCATTCTCGTATAGAGGACACTATCAGATGAGGGTCGCCCACAGTTTGTCCTTATCGATAGTACAGTATTGACACCCTTCCAACTGGGGTTATAGATTGGACCCCAACTCAGCCACAATGGCGTATCAGGGGCATGTTGGTTAGATAAATACTTCCCATAGTTTCATGTTACAGAATCAGAACTGTTAGATACAGTCAATCAGTCTTAGTAATAGAACTCAGATAGGTTTTCAGATTTCAGGACGGTCAGATACAGTCAACTCAAATACAGTACGGAACTCAGATAGTTCCAACAGATTCAAGACTGTCAGATACAGTCACTCATGTTATCAGTCATATTCAGATTCAGTAATCATGTTATCACAGTATTAGTGTCAGTTGTCATATCTCATACATGTATTCTCACGCTCATGATAGTTAATTATTATTATTATTATTATTATTGTTCAAGCATATGAACCTCATGCATTCAACCTACCTCACATACATACCAGTACATTCAAAGTACTGGCGCATTTGTGCTATGGTGTTTTATACCATAGGTTCAGAGACTCGAGTTCCAGAGCAACAGTAGATTCTAGATATCCACAGGCAGAGTTAGAAGTGAGTTCTCATCTTTTCAGGACATGATTATTTTCCTATTATGTCATTAATCAGTTTATTAGTTGGAGTTAGCTGGGGACATATCCCATCAACTCCCCACTCAGACAGTTCAGTTAGTTAGAGGCTTTCTAGACTATCATGTTTTAGACTTTAGTACGTTCAATTTTATTTTGGGTATTCTATTACCCCACACAGATGTTATATCATTCAGATCATGTTCAGTATTGAACCTTATGGCCTTTCAATTCATGTTTCTATATTATAAAATATTTTATGTAGTATACAAGTACAGATATCAGTCTTGGGTTAGCTTGTGGTCCTTCGGGGTCATGAGCACCATGTAGCATTCTGGGTACCTGATTTGGAGCATTACACATAATCAATTTTGGATTTTTTTTGAAAACTAGAAAAGCCTAAAATGCGAGAATTATTTAATTTTGAATGTTTAGAAGAGTTGTCAAAAAGTAATTTTTTGTTAATGTTAGGTTGACAAATAAGGAGTGATTAATTGGGTTTTATCACTGAAAGCTCATCCCAAGACGAAGTTGAACTACTCAATGGTATGGTTCAGTTAATGTAGAGAAGTGACTTTGAGTTGTTAGACAGTCCTTAAGTCAAAAATAGGAGAAATTTATTGGGGACTTCTGATTTTATGCAGGTTAATTTCATGGGTTTTGTGATTCTAGAAGTTCTCAATTTCAACGAAATGACTATGGAGTACAAAAACTTTGATATTGTTAACTTTTACTTTTTGTTGAGGATAAACAAGTCGATCTAGAAATTTGCACAAACCATCGCAGTTGCCTTGGTGGAATTTACAATCTATATGGCAGTTAGCTTCCATATTAAATTTCTTACATGTATGTATGGGGATGAACAAGTTTGGAACTTAATGTTGCATTGTGATTTTTTGTGGATGAATGATTAATTTCTTTTATTTTGTGGGGGTTTAGATTTTTAGGCCTTATTAAAAATTAAAGCGAAATTTTTAATTGAGGAATTTGAAACAACGTTGATTACTCCGAATGATACTCTTGGTGATGTACATATGTCATTGCTAAAGGTTGGTGAATTTTTCTAACTTCGATTGATTTTGGTCCAATTTGAGATTTATGTACTTTGTTGGGTGTTACCTTATTCATAACCTTATTTAGTATTGTATTATTAGTTATTTAGATTCTATACCTTAAGTGAGGCAGAGATGTAGGTGATTATAACGATTATTTCTATTTCTAAAGACAATAATGATAAACGTTTGTTCATACTTTGTCTTTTTTCCCTAAGTAAACTGTTTATGCATTGTCTTATTGTACTATTTTACACAGTCATCATATCTTTGGTATTGAATACAAAGTATGTAGGCAATCAAAGTTTTTAAAAGACAAGCTCAGGTGATGTAATGACCCCCACAGTCATTTTTTATGTGTTTGATACATTTTTGGTGTCTAGAGCTTTTATATAGTTGTCCCAAGTTATTTATGACTTGTTGGAACTGGTAGTTCGATTCTCAGGCAGTTCGTTTGAGAATTTTAATAATATTTAATATATTATGGATTACTTAATTTAAATTAGCATTTGGTAGAAATATAATTTATTAACCTTCTTGAATATTTTTAAATTGTATAAAAATTCTTTAGTTATGATATATTTATATTATTTTATAGTAGCTTTTATAGTTATTAATATTTTAAGCGGAGATAGTAAATCTAGAAATCTTAAAATATTATTATTATATAATAGAGGTTTTATTAGAAATAATTTTTATTAGTTTTGGTATATTCAAAATATGTTATCTATTTTACCACGCACCTATACAATACCAGAATATGTACGCAATGTAAAAAATTTCTTAGGTGTGGCCACCACCACCACATGTAGGGGTTGAAAAAAATAGACATCAACATATTGGTAGGTGGCCTAACATCAATTTCTTACCTCATACGTGGAAGTGTAATGGCATTTAGGCCACCAAACTCTACCACTTTCTTTTCCTTAAAGATTTTAATTCCAAATATTTGTTTTTTTGTCATATAGCCAATTATCAAAATGGATAGTTCTTCCATTTCTACTCAAAGGTTACATTAGAGTTGGTGTAGTATATTATCTGCTAGCATCTTTGAATTTATTCATATGCATTCATTGAGAGGAGTTTAGTGGTAGCAAACATTTTGGCAATTTATTTGATCTCCAAATAGAAGTCAATTATCTAAAACAAGTTATTCAAGCTAGGTTCTAGTAGAGCATTATTCAATGGCTTTTAGGAGAATTTTTTAGCCTTGGCATCCAGTTATGTTAGCATTACCCTACCTTTAGATTGAGTTTCTTTACTGAAATTGTGTACTATTATGCTAATGTTGGATAAGTACTTGTAGTTGCATAACATTTGATATCTATAACATGCCTTATTTATTCAAATTAAGACCCCGCTCTAGTAAATTTTGATATTTTGTCTTCCAATATAATATAGTGTCTATCACTTTAGGACATGGAATTAAATTGCAAAATCTTAAATTTACACCTTTTAAATTAAGACATTGCGTACGGTAATTAGGAATTTTTTTAGCTTCTGTTCATGTTCAATATATACTTTATTTTTGTCATTGATTGTGAATTTTGGTACCACATTGACATTGTTATTGTATGGTATGGACCTTAATATTACAGTTGGTGAGGTTTCTTTCAAGTTTTGGTTTGAGTCCGACATCTAATTATGGTTATAGTTCTTTTGAGTTTTGGTTTGACTCCGGCATCTGATTATGATTGTGATTCCTTTGAGTTTCGGTTCGAGTCTAGCATCTGATTATGGTTGTGGTTCTATTGAGTTCCGATTTGAATTCGGCATCGGATTATGAGCTCTATTGTATATTATATATGTGGCCTCTTGTTACTACCCACTATGTCCGATTTGAATCTGACACGTGTCCTCTTGTTGTCATCTATCACGACAGGTTTGAGTCTGGTTTCTGGCCTCTCGTTACTACCCATTGGTGGCAGTTCAAGTCCGGTGCATATTTGGAAGACTATTATTATTTCGTGGAATGGGGTTCAGTTATAGAATATTTATGTTTATTTTTATTAATTAATTACTTCTTATGTGTACTACAGGCCTATTGGGGTACGGTTAGGTTAATTTTCTTCTTCAGTGTGCCTAGCGGGCTTATGGGGCCTAGTTAGGTTTTGTTTGATTTGTCTATTTTTACTACATTACTTATTTTTTGTATTATTTATAGTTGTTCCTTTACCGTATTTCTATAGCTTGGTGTTGTTTACCTTTCTATCCCTGTTTAATGATGACTTAGATTGCACTCTCACATTATAGTTATACGTTTTATGTATTAAGCTCAGTTATCCGATGATGCCTACAGATTGCCCTTTGCTTTGGTACTCATACTACACTTTTGCATCTTTTTTTTATACAGATCCGAGTAGTAGCAGCCGATATTGACGTGATTCTTACCTTTCATTACTGATTCAGAGCAGGGTGAGCTTACTTTCATTCGAGGTTGATCCTCCTCTATCTACTTTAGTTTAGTCTTGTATACTCGAGACTGCTTATATATACTGGGTCTATTTTAGATTCTATCTAGTACTCTGGGTATATGTTAGTAGTGGCTCTATTACTGACCTTACCAAGTCTTGGGAAGGATTCATTTGTGTATTTGGTCTTTTTTTCTTCCCTCGTTTTCATATATGGTATATGTTTCCTTTTTCTTTATCTCTTATTATTACTATTGCTATCATTATACACGGTCTTTTCTATTTTCTGTCTGTTAGGCTGTTACCTATTGTTCTGGGCTATGACTTGTCTTGCCTACAGGGAGATAAGGTAGGCGTCATCATGACCTGAGAAATCGGGTCATAAAAGTTTGGTATCAGAACCTAGGTTTCACTAGTATTATTGGTACTTGAGCTGATATTTAGTAGAGTCCTGTGGATTGATATTGAGATGTCTGTATCCTATCTTTGGGAGGCTACAGAGCATTTTTAGGGAAATATCTCATCCTCTTGATCCATTTTCGTGCGTTGGGTCTGATTTGGTTATAGTTTTTAATTGGTTCATTTGTTATGCAGATAACTAGGATGCGTAGTTCGAGAGCTAGGGATTAGGACTACAAGCCCGCTACTAAAGTTCCAGTGTAAGGTCGAGAATGACCAAGAGTTTAGAGGCAGGATAGAGTAGCAGCTCAAGTTTAAGATCAGGTCAGGAATGCATCACATGATCTTGTCATAGCTCCAGAGACTGAGAGAGCTCCCAAGTATTTCACTATGGCAGCAGGTGGGCTAGGGGGCAGCCCAGGCTCCACTCCGTTTTGTATCTTCATCAGTTCTTGGGGATGCATTGGTATAGTTATTGGGGTTAGTTGGTGGTTCATCGATCGAGGAAGCACAGCCTGTGACACCAGTGTCTAGGGTAAAGGTTCCGTCAGCACCAGTAGTCCCACAACCAACAATAGCCCAGCCAATTATGTCTTTAGAGTAGCAAAAGATGTTGGGTTGATTTTTGAGATTGACTCCATCCAGGTTTTGTTGGCACCTCAAGAGAGGATGCTAAGGAGTTTTTATCCAGTTACGAGGAGCGGTTGTGGAATTTAAGGTTGGTTGATGTGCGAGGAGTGGACTTTGTTACTTATCAGTTAGACACGATAGTGAAGAGGTGGTCGATAGGTTATCTTGATTCCATTCCAGTTACATCTCTACTGGCGACTTGGACTCAGTTCTTCGAGGTTTTCTTGGGGAAGTATATGCCTCGCAGCATGCGTGAGCATTTTTGGGATGAATTTATAGCATTGAGACAGGATTCTATATCTGTGGATGAGTATGAGGAGAGATTCCATGAGTTAGCCAGACACACTACTATGATTCTACCTACGGAGTATGAGCAAATTCGATGCTTCATCAGGTGATAGCCTAAAGACTATCAAACACACGAAAATGGACACTAAGATGCAAAAATCAGCAAGGACACAAAGAGAAAACAGACACCAAGAAGAAAAGAGATGAAGAAGAATGCATAAAATATAAAGATAGTAGAGAGACCCTTACTTCCACTATATGATTAACAAAAGGAGATGTATCAAATCTCCAATCACACCTCACTAATGGAAGCTCAAACCACTCTCTTAGGTGACCCAAAGGACTCACACTTCCTCAAGCACACCTTTCTTGCCAAATAACCCAATACAAGTGAAAAAACAATTCCAAACGCATTCAAGGTTCAAATTTCGATTTTCCTGTCTTAAGGAGAAGGAGAAAACTACAAACTAATACTAAGATTACAATCTAAAAGTTACTTATTCCAAATGTCCAAAAAATAAGGAAAATAAGAGCTAAGGTGTCTATTTATACTATTACAAAGAATGAAAAAAATACCCTTAATGAAGGGTGCTCCTTTGGAGGGTAAAAAGAAGTTATTAAAAGACAAGAATGCCTTAAATGAACCACCAAATAGAGGCATCTTTGACGTGTATTTCGAGATCCTCTTCAGACTTTAGCATATACACTCCAATAGGTGAAGTCATGACACAATCACAAGCTTCCAACTTTATAAACATTGCTTGAAGACCATGTAAATCTTTGGCTTGATTCCTTGTGAAAGTGTAAGACCTCGCAAAATTCTCTCGTAGTCTGAGCCTTAGAGCGTGTTCAGCGAAGTGTAAATCCGGCCCTAGAAGGTTGAGAAGTGTCTTCCTAAGTGAAAAATATTTTGAACCGTGTAGAATTTCCCTAATGTCGACTTCTTGTAATGTAGAGCATTGAATAAGCTTTCCATCGCTACTAATTTTGACAAAATATGGTATCGAATAAGGAAGTTATGGTCATTTTACTGAAGGCAGTCAGAACCACCTCGGTGCAATGGCCGGGTTGATGGACCATCGAGCTTGCGATGGACCGTCGCCCAGCCCGTCGCAACCAAGGAAGTGACTCCTTTTTTTGGCCCAAGTATGACGGCTAGGACGATGGACTGTCAAGGCTACGACGGAACATCATTAGGATCATCGCGCTGAGGCAGTGTGGCCTCATCTTGGACAACATGTGATGGACAATCTAACGGACTCATCGGGTTTGCAATAGACTCATTGGGTTAGCGACGGACCATCGCATCAAGGCAGTGTGTTCATTTTTTGACTACTGTGCGATGGAAAATCCGACAGACTGCCAGACTGAGCAACGAATCGTCACTTCGACTGTCACAGACCCCTTTCAATATTTTTAACTCTATTTTAAAAGGGCTTTTTGGTCTTATTCTCACTCTTTTCAGCCCCTATTTATATCCGATCAAGGATCAAAACCTTATTTTCTCCTTTTTAACATCAAAAGCTAGGGTTTCTACCAAATCAAAGCCCTTCTTTCTTCTTCAAGAAAAATCAAGAGAAATCAAGAAATCAAGAATCTCTCCAAGAGCCTTCAAGAAAGAGTTTCCTAAGGTATGCAGATGTTGATTCTTGAGTCCCTTTCATCCAAGAAGCTCAAGAACCCTTTACTAAATTTCAATAATCTTATGTTTATGAGTTTTCATGATTCATATGAGTTGAAATTGATGTTCATGCTATTATTGAGTTCTGATTCATGTTTGTTTACAAGGTTATCAAGCTTTGATCCTAGTCTGTGATATTAATGTGATGTTCATGATAAACTCTCTTCAAGTTGCTTGTTAAGTGATGTGTTAATGTCAATTAAGTGTATAAATTGTTGAATAAGAAAAGTATGCTCCCCATATGTTTGATAAAATGCTTATGTGAAGGAATTAGAGTCATTATAGCATGTTGACTAGAAGTCCCCAATTGTGTGCAAGCCTATGCATGCCAAGTGTTTGTTGAAAAGCCTTAGTGAATGAATTGTGACATGATAGCATAAAATTCCCCAATTATGTGCTCTTCAATACATGCTAAGACTTTAATAAATTCTAAGTGTTTGATGCAAGATCTTGTTGAATAGAGTATGATCCAATAGCATGTCTCCCTATACTATCACATGTTTATCATTTCTAAATGCCTGAAGAGATGATTTAGTAGTTGTGATGGTGAATGAATGTCCATGGTCTTGATAATTCAAGAATGGTTATGCTTTACTTTTATGTTATCGAGTCCTGGGGGTATTTATACCTGATAAATTAGTTGCAGTCTAGAGCCAGTGTCAGTTTTTCGATAATCTTAGTCAAGCCATAATTCTTAGAACTCAATGAGTTATAGAACTCTGTACTCTCAGACATATACAGAACTTAAGAAATCTCAGTTATCTCAGTATCTCTAGTATTCCAGCCTCAGTTCAATACTCAGCTTAGATCTAGTGGTATTCGAGTGTTCAGTTCAAACCTCAGTAGCATTCAAGTAATCTATCCAGAGCTCAGTATCGTTCAGTCAGATAATGAGATTCAGTAGTATTCCATTAGATACGGAACCAAGTGAATTCAGATTAACTCAGTCAGATCATTCGAGGAACATGATCAGTATCTGATTCAGCTCAATTTATGTGCAGTTAAGAATCAGTTCAGAGTCTTTCAGTTGGGAGTACAGCTGGGCATATTTTGGATAAAACCGAAAAATTGAACCAAAATTTAATTTTGGTTTTGGTTTTTTGGTTTGATTTCGGTTTTCAATTTTTATAATTCGGTTTTATGCTTCAATTAATTTTGGTTTTGGTTTTTTGTTTTGATTTTGGTTTTTAATTTTTATAATTCGATTTTATGGTTCAATTTTCAATTTTCATAAAAAATTTTGATTAAACCGAAAAATCAAAAATTGATA
Organism: Capsicum annuum; assembly: GCF_002878395.1. NCBI lineage: Eukaryota > Viridiplantae > Streptophyta > Magnoliopsida > Solanales > Solanaceae > Capsicum > Capsicum annuum. The sequence goes on along the minus strand of NW_025833151.1, from coordinate 1,383,158 downwards.
TTATATAAATAATAATATATATATATATATATATTATTTATATATATATTATATTAGTTATATAACTTCATAACCCTAATTCCTAAAGCACCTAAATCACTAAATCATTTTACGAATTCAGACACACGCTATTTTCGGTTTTTTACTTTACAACGATGATAGACCATCGGCATGACGCACAAGATATGATATACCAAAGAGAACCGGTGATCTACTCCATTTATTTATAAAGACACTGTGACCGATGACCCATAAAAAAAGACCCGCGACTCCAACTATGGTGTTTCGTGTTTGTTGAGCAACGTCGGCGACTGTGTTTGAGGCGACGACTGATGACTGTGGTTTTTGTTTGTTGAGCAACGACCAGTGACCACTCTGGACAGACCACTTTTTCATTATTTATTCCAGCAATTAGTTTAACATTTTGATTATTGTTTTTGGTGTTTTTGGAATTTTTAGTGCAGTAATCAGTAGTTGATAGAGTTGTTAGCAGAGAGGAAGAAGTTTGTACCCTTTATGCAAGTTCTTCCAATATGCAGAAAACTCTTGAATAATGGTTTGTTCTTTTATGTCTTGAATTTTTATTTGCTGCTATTTAATTATATATGAGTTGATTGTTGTGCTAATCTTTAAAGAAGTTATCTGTTGTTGTGTTAATAAATGTTTATGAATGGAAAAGAATCATAATTAAGTTGTTGATTTTAAGCCAAATTGATCGAATTTGCTGGTTGTGGTATCCTTTCAGTTCAAACGCTTTTGGGATGTAACTAAAAATAGATGATATTGTGATTTCATTTTGCATTTTATTCTAATCGAGCAATGGGATGACTAGGGTCTGCTGTTTACTTATATATTAGTATCTCTTTAGTATATGGTATTGTTTGTACTTTGTAGTTTTTATTTCGGCCTTCAAACCGAAATAAAAATCCAAAATAACCAAACTGAATTTATAAAAACCGAACCAAACCAAATTTATTTTGGTTTGAGTATGGATGTCCTTTTTGTCAATCTGAAAACCGATAAACCAAACCGATATCAAACAATCAGATCGAACCGACCGAACACCCACCCCTAGTTGGGAGTAGGAGCTAGCACCAAGCGAGTGCAGAGATGACGGCTCCCCATTAGAGACGCAGAGTTGTTAGGAGCAATCCCTGAACTCCAGAACTGCGTAGCCAGCGCAGGATGTAGGAGTTACCCATTAGAGAAGGCTTTTCACCCGCTAGATAGATGTAACACCCTGAAATTGGGTCTCGAGATGTCACACGATGCTTAGGGTCACAAGTGACTCCAAGATAACCCTTATACTGGCATAACACATAAGCAACTGAATAAAAAGTATAAATCTATACAAATTTGCAGAAATAACCTTTTTCTGAATATGATAGATACAAAACTGAATTTATAAGATTACAATTCTGCTTTTACAACCAAAACTGAAACTGAATACATCAACTTCTACTGACTGTCTATGAAGCCTTCACTAGTACTGACTAAAGCTAGACAGGTCATGACTCCTGAATATCCCGCTCAATGCGACTGAATAAAGCAAATACAATACTTCTCGAACTGTATAACTATCTCAAGGCCTTGAATCAAAAGGAATCATCACCTGTTGATTGGAAGCTGTAAAATGACTGCATATGGTATGTGTGCTACAACTTGTACCTACATTATGAGAAGATGTAGCCCACATTCGAATATGTAGGTCAGTACCATCGAAATGTACCGAGTATATAGGGGTGTATGCAATTTCAATAATCGAATATCACAATTTTATAAGAAACATGAATGCTGATATAAATGACTCACTTAGCTTGAATTGAATCATCAAAGTCATGGATGAATAATACATGTAAAGTAAAACACGTGAGTCATTACATAAGTTCTCAATTCACTTTCTTCACAGTATCAAACTTGTAAAGTAATCAAGTCTTAAAAGAATTCTCTTTACAACATAACACTTCAATCTTTCAGAAACAAGAAACTTTCTCAAAAAATCATAGTTTTAAACTATACACAGTTATCTTAGATAGAATAGAGACACACTATGGGAGTTTCTCATAACCGACATAAACCATGTGAGCTACATGGAGTCCAACATCTAACCCACGTTGGGGAGAGCTATCCTATCCTTGCCATCGGAGTAGGACCTTAGTCATTTGATTCACTAGTGATCACTATATCATCCTCAGGCTCACATCCTTCGGGGGTATCCTATCCTTCCCGCTAGATGCTAAATACTACTCCCGGACTTAGCTTAGAAATTTTAATCATCCTCAGGCTCACAACTTTAAAAAAAGTTCACAATAAATAATTCAACAATTTGCATCGGGAGCCAATATACTACCCCTATTATCATAAATCAATCAAACATGTGGATTTCTTTTCTCACTTGGGTTCAAATCAACTCTTTCACGACCAAAAAGGTCAAATCTTTCTACATCATTTCAAATTATTCAATTCTCAAGATAATTATGACAGATAATTTCTCAAAATATCAATTTCAAATAGGGTTCAAAGACGCATATAATAATATCACAATAAAACCATCAAGATTCATGCTTTACTTCGTAGACATATATATAAATCACTTTAACTCTAAAAAATTCAACTTTATGTATAACCATGTCAACATTCTCATGAAAGCAATATAAGGTATCATGTCATACTTCAAATTCATAGAAAAATTTTAAAACCATGTATCTTTGTAAAATAAAACCAACTTTAGGCATAAGAATGAAAGGATGTTCTTGTTGAAAAGCCCCACATACCTTTAAATTGAAGCTTTGGATGAACTCTTAAGCTTGGGACTTTATTCATGAAAATAATTAATGCTTCTTATAGCCCTCAGAATGGGTATTTCGAATCTCAAATAATTATTGAAAACTCATGGTTGAATCTTGAGATATTTGAATTTTTAGGTTGAAACCCTAATGAATATTCTTGGTGATTAGGAGAGAAAGTAAACTTATTTTGGTGTTATGTGAGTTAAATCCCGTGTTATAGACAAATATAGGGGTGTTTTTGGGACTTGGAAGTGAGGTATGCGTCACACAACCCATGGAAGACCTTAAGATGTACGTCACACACCTTATGGCAGACATTTAAGTGTGCTTCGCATTCCCAATTGCACAAATTTGATTGGGTGGCACATTGCCCATCGCACACCCTTACTGCCTCTCACAAAAATGGGCATAATTTTTTGCTCAGGTATTGGATTTTTGCGAAATTGGTATCGTTAGAAAGCTAATTCAATTATATAAAATTTGATAGGTCTTGGGATGAAAAATTCCATGTGTATTTATAGTTATACACATTTGAAGTTGACCCTTGTAGAATCGAATGTCAAACTTTGGATAAATCAGTTGGTCTTAACTCAACTTTGTTCTAGGTCATTGCTATGAACATTTTTCACCTGTAAACTACTCCATAGACTAGTATAATGATCATGAAACTTGTATTCACATGAGAATAACTTGGATTAGAGCTTATAAGCGTAGGAATGACAGTTAGAATTATAGCATGAGAATACAGGGTATTACATTATTTCCCCTTTGGGAACATTCGTCCTCGAATGTGGATAATTACTCTAAAACACAGAGGAATCTTAGTCTTTAAGCTACCATGTATAACTGATATAAATTGAATCACTGAATCTCAAACATAATGAGCTAGTGAACTGATCTACAAGTGCATGAATTCTCAGGAAAATAGCTATATGGCTAAGATAGAAACGAGAGTGTCAACATATGAGTAACCATTACTTTGCGCTGGATATGATCTCATGAGAAAGGATGAGAGGTTTACGAAATGAAAACTCGGGGTATTACAACATCCCCCTCTTGGAATCGTTCGTCCCCGAATGATAATAATTTGGTGAAAATACTAGGAAGAGACGGAGATACTACACAGGATACTTACAAACTGAATCATGACTTAAGTCTGACACTAAAACTGATGTATGAACTGAGCTGAATTTATAATTTACTTGGATGCAAATACACTACCTCTTAGAATGTGCATACGTATAAGACTGTGGATAGTAAGACTAGCTAGAAAATTAAGAATCTATAAGAGCTTATCTCCTTGCTAGCCAAACTAGATTATAGGCTATATGTACTGGATCATACTGCCTACCCATACTTAAATGAAGTATTTCTTCAGCGCTTTTCTACGAAATTCTATTGACATTAGGGAACAAAGAATTTTGGGCATGCTCTGAACAAGACATTTGACTAAGGAATCAAAACATTGATATAACTCTATAGCATGGAATATAAATATATAACTCATAAACTAGGATAGGATTGCTAGGCCGCAGGCAATGCAACTTCTTACTTTCAAGCTTAGCATCACTTCTCAAATGCTCTCTCAACTATACTATTACCCTTAAATACCATACTCATTTGATTCAACTTACGATTCTTATATTGGCACTACGAAATTTTTCTACTAAGGTCTAAACTAAACTAAGTTCTCTCACCATGATCAATCCTAACCCTAAATCACAAGATGCAACATGCCAAACTACAAACTAGTCTAAACTATAAGGTTCAATATTCTATATCATTTTAGAGTTCACACCCTAAGCATAACATGTCTTACCACTTCAATGACTAACTCAAAACACTTACTATTGATTCACTAGTGCATATTGCATCCGTCCACTTACACCCAACACGGCATTCAAGCCTATCATTGAAAACATGTATGAACTTCAAGGCAAAACCACATAAAGTCATACTTTGCATATTCTCTAAACCTTTATCAACAACAATTTTCTTGCACTATTCTTAAGAACATACACACAATTCTAACTAACCAAGACATGTATAAAAGACTTAGCCTCAATCTTACTTCACACTTTAGCCTTAGATAAAAAAGCATAAATAGTCTTTCTTAATGAGGGTCATCAACTCTCTCACATCTAAACCATTGCTTATCCACTATCATCGCCACTATCTTAACATAGGAAGAGGTTACCGAAGGTCTAACACATAAGAACCTGAAGCACGAAAACTACAATACATAACATTAACACTTATCTTAAGCCTGAGGAATAAAATACCAAAGGCATGGATTCATTAAATAAATCTAAGTTGAGGACATGCATGATATAATGCGAACTTGACTAGTATCATGAGTCTAAAAACTGGTCATACTCTGAAACATGATTTCATACTTATCATGAGCTATTCAACATAAGACTGGAGTTCATAGATTCATGAGAGATAAATCAAATCACTGAGTGAAGCTGTTACATGCGTGCTAGAAGCGGAGAATGGGCTTGAGTATACATGATGAGTATAAGCATAGGCCTGTGGCATGGATTTATCACAGAAGTGATGGATTTGGTGCTGTAATGCCTGAAATCCAAGGAACAATCTAGAGTAAGAAGGGATCACTATCTCATCATAACTCATTATTGACATGTATCATAATTAAATTCTCAAAACTTGGTTTGGTTCTTCACCAACCATCTCCCCTTTAGGTCAAAGCTGGTATTGTAAGCATGATGGTCTACTCCATATCCTTGAGATTAAGCCATAATTTCATCATTCTAATATCTACACATAAATGCTAAACTTATAAGAATAAACTAATTTCAAACTTACTGACTTCATTCTTGAATAACCCATCCATATGCCATCCTTAACTTTCTAGCTTCACTAATCATCATCAAAGACTTACACTCTCATTTGCAACCATACCTATATCTCTAATTACATAATCATAGCCTACCAAGATCATACTTCTATACTTATATTTTTCCCAAACCATGAGAATAATAATCATACTTAAAAGGCTCAACATCTTTAATCATAACTCCTTAACTTAGCTATCAAGAACATCATAAATTATCTAACTAGCCTTTCACCACCTAGCAACTCAACGTTACTACTAACCACATAATATGCAATAATCCTCAAAAATAATGCATCCCCATAGCACCTTGGCACACCTCTACATCATACTTAATTATGAACACATGATCTTACCCTTTTGCATACACTGTTCAGGCCTGCTAGATCACCTCCATATAACTAGGAGCAACAACCGAGCCATCAACTATTCAAACTTAATGTCTAGTGCTAAACATGATTTACAACCCAATCTCATACACAATTCTCACTTCAAAACTATAGAACACAGCATTAAGAAAAACTAGTACACAATGACAATCGATCATAATCATATGGCCTATCTTATTCATAATTCGTTAACACATCCTCCTTTTTCACATCATTACTATTTACCTATCTTCACGCCTAAATTACTTTCATAGCTCTATAAATTTCAACTAAACTTCCTTTTACAATCTTAGAAAAGCCTAAATTAACAATACTCAACCACCAAGTACTTTCACCAATAAACTGTACTTTTCTAGCACCACAAACACCATCAACAACTCTTTTCATACTTCAAGCAAACAACAATCCATCTAACTAATAATCTCCTTCTCTAACTTCACTAAATTAACAAACAAAGGTATATCACTTCATTAATAATTCAAGCATAAGCAACAAAATTTAGCTATACATATTTAATAAATCTCCCTTACCACCTTTCTTGTTACTAAACTTCTAAACCCACAGTTTCAACTAATACAAGAATAACAATATAAATAACAAGTTGCTAGTGAATCGAAATAGGCCTCACACGGCCTCACAAAACTTTGGTTTTGTGTTTTGAACAAGAAAATTAGATGAATAACAAAGCAACTATGCTAGTGAATTGAAATAGGCCCCACACGGCCTCACTAGACTTTGATTTTTTTCACAAACACAACGATAACAAAATTACGTAAGACAAGAGATAGAAATTTGACACACAATATTCAATAATCTAAGAATACACCTTACTCTGTCTTAATTGAATAACTTATAAGAATGAGGGCATAACTTTAAATTTGAGGGACTTATAACACACTAGAAGGCTCCTCTTAAGTCGCTTTGTGTAACTTCTAAAACTTCTGCTAGCAAATATAAGAGCATTATCTAGGGAGGAACTGAAACTTGTTGATCGTGCTACCTCAAGAATAATACGTAGATAGGGAAGTATAAATTTACATTATGGATTCTGGGGAGGAATCTGAAAGAAAAACGGACTTGGGTAGCCAGTACAAGATGTAGGAGTCACCCATTAGAGAAGGATTTTCACCCGCTAGATAGATGTAATGCCCCAAAATTGGGTCCCTAGATGTCATATAGTGCTTAGGGTCATAAGTGAACCCAGCTAACCCTTATACTGGCATAACTCATAAGCAACTGAATAAAAAGTATAAATCTATACAAATTTGCGAAAATAACTCTTTTCTGAATATGATAGATACAAAACTGAATTTACAAGATTACAACTCTACTTTTACAACCAAAATTGAAAATGAATACATCAACTTCTACTGACTATCTATGAAGCCTCTACTAGTACTGACTATAGCTATTCGGGTCATGACTCCCGACTATCCCACTCAATATGACTGAATAAAGCAAATACAATACTTCTCGAACTGTATTACTAACTTAAGCCCTTAAATCAAAAGGACTTATCACGTGCTGACTGGAATCTGTAAAATAACTGCATATGGTATGTGTGCAACAACTTGTACCTATATTATGAGAAGATGTATCCCACATATGAATATGTAAGTCAGTACCATGGAAATTTACCGAGTATATGGGGGTGTATGCAATTTCAATAATCGAATATCACAATTTTATAAGAAACATGAATGCTGATATAAATGACTCACTTAGCTTGAATTAAATCATCAAAGTCATGGATGAATAATACATGTAAAGTAAAACATGTGAGTCATTACATAAGTTCTCAATTCACTTTCTTCACAGTATCAAACTTGTAAAGTAATCAAGTCTTAAAAAAATTCTCTTTAGAACATAACACTTTAATCTTTCAAAAACAAGAAACTTTCTCAGAAAATCACAGTTTCAAACTATACACACTTATCTTAGATATAGTAGAGACACACTATGGGAGTTTCTCATAACCGACATAAACCATGTGAGCTACATGGAGTCCAACGTCTAACCCACGTTGGGGAGAGCTGCCCTATCCTTGCCATCAGAGTAGGACCTTAGTCATTTGAATCACTAGTGATTACTATATCATCCTCAGGCTTATATCCTATGGGGGAACTTAGTTCTAGGGAAGTACCACACTTCCAGCTCGTTGCTAAATACTACTCCCAGACTTAGCTCAGAAATTTTAATCAGCCTCAGGCTCACAACTTTAAAGAAAATCCACAATAAATAATTCAACAATTTGCATCAGGAGACAATATGCTACCCCTATTATCATAAATCAATCAAATGTGTGGATTTGTTTTCTCACTTAGGTTCAAAATCAACTTTTTCACGACCAAAAAGGTCAAATCTTTCTACATCATGTCAAATTATTCAATTCACAAGATACTTATGACATATAATTTCTCAAAATATCAAGTTCAAATAGGGTTCAAAGACCCATATAATAATATCACAATAAAACCATCAAGATTTATGTTTTACTTCATAGACATATGTATAAATCACTTTAACTCTAAAAAATTCAACTTTATGTATAACCATGTCAACATTCTCATGAAAGCAATATCAGGTATTAAGTCATACTTCAAATTCATAGGAAAATATATAAAACCATGTATCTTTATAAAAAAAAACCAACTTTAGGCATAAGAACGAAAGGATGTTCTTGTTGAAAAGCCCCACATACCTTTCAATTAAAGCTTTGGATGAACTCTTAAGCTTGGGTCTCTATTCATAAAAATAATATGTGTTTCTTATAGCCCTCAGAATGGGTATTTCGAATCTTAAAGAATTATTGAAAACTCATGGTTGAATCTTGAGATATTTGAATTTTTATGTTGAAATCCTAATGAATGTTCTTGGTGATTTTGAGAGAATGTAAACTTATTTTGGTGTTATGTGAGTTAAATCCCGTGTTATAGACATTTATAAGGGTATTTTTGGCACTTGGAAGTGAAGTATGCGGTGCACAACCCATGGAAGACCTATGGCATACATTTAAGTATGCTTCGCACTCCCAATCACACAAATTTAATTGGGCGGTGCATTACCCATCGCACACCCTTACTACCTCTCACGAATATGGGCATAACATTTTGCTCGGGTATTGGATTTTTGCTAAATTGGTATCGTTGGAAAGATAATTAAATTATCTACAATTTGATAGGTCTTGGGATGAAAAATTCCATGTATATTTATAGTAATACATATTTGAAGTTTACCCTTGTAGAATCAAATGTCAAACTTTGGATGAATCAATTGGTTTTAGTTCAACTTTGTTCTAGGTCATTTCTATGAATATTTTTCACCTCTAAACTACTCCATAGACTAGTATAATGATCATGAAACTTGTATTCATATGAGAATAACTTGGATTAGAGATTAGACGTATAGGAATGACGGTTAGAATTATAGCACGAGAATATGGGATATTGCATTAGGCTTGACTATTACACTGCCTTAGGCTTGACTTCCTACGAGGGTCACTCATTAGAGAGGATTGACCAGAGAGGTCTTTACCCATGGCATTATATTGACACCCTTTTATCTGAGATTACAGGTTGGACCCTACCAGTTCAGATTCGGGGCATGTTGGTTAAGTGAGCACTCCCACAGTTTTAATTTCAGTATCTGTCTTCAGAAAAGAACTCAGAAATCAGGATTGTCAGATACATTCATCTATCTTAGTGAGGAACTCAGATAGTTCTATTGATTCATGGGTCACTCGCTAGATAGGCATGGTCTTACATAAATTTATTGAGTAATCTCATTATCAGATCCAGAGATCACCCGCTAGATAGGCTTGATCTTAGTCTTAGATTTAGTTGAATAATCTCATTATCAGATCCAAAGATCACCCACTAGATAAGCTTGATCTCAGTCTCAAATTCAGTTGAGTAATCTCATTATTAGATCTACAGATCACCCGCTAGATAGGCTTGATCTCAATCTCATATTCAATTGAGTAATCTCATTATCAGATCAAGAGATCACCCACTAGATAGGCTTAATCTCAGTCTCAGATTCAGCCGAGTAATCTTATTATCAGATTCGGAGATCACCCGCTAGATAGGCTTGATCTCAGTCTCAGATTTAATTGAGTAATCTTATTATCAGATTCAGAGATTTTCTGCTAGATAGGTTTGATCTCAGATATAATTTTTTCTTATTATTGATAGTAGATTCTGAAATTATCCGTTAAAGAGGTTTATCTCCGATGCAGTCAGTCGAGAGTAGAAAGCATAAAATTCAGTCATTGATATGAGTAGATTCAGTTAATCTATTTTAGTATTATCAATTTTTGAGATCACTCGCTAGATAAGACTGATTTCAACTATAATACTCATTTATCAGTATCAGATGATCCAGTGTTTAGTATCTCAGACGTTAGTAGTGAGTTCAGATGTTAGTAAAGCAGTATCTGAGTTTCAATACTTCGAGTTGCGATATTTTCTGTTATGGTTTGTGCATTCATGCATATGTCCTTATTCAGTATTCTTATGATTATTCAGTTAAGTAATTGTTCATGCATAAGCTCTTACATTTAGCCTTATCTCATCTTCGTACTTGTTATATTCCCGTACTGATGCATTTGCGCTATGGTGTTTTATTTGACACCATAGGTTCAGAGGCACGAGATCCAGAGTACCCTTAGCAGCTCAGTTTTAGTCAACAATGATAGACGTAGCAGTGAGTCCTCTTCAGTTTAGGATGACCCTTATTTTTTATTATCACATTAGATTAGTTTATTTTTTTGTAGATAGAGTTAGTTGGGGACATGTCCCATCAACTCCACAGCTCAGACAGTTTAGAGGCTTTTTGGACAAATGTATTAGTATTTAGTTTTAAATTTTGAGTATTTTTTTAGACGTTTGAACCTTATGGCTAGGTTCTACATTTATTATCTATATTATGCAGTGTCCAAGTACAGATATTAATAAAGGGTTATCTTGTGGTCCTTTGGGATCATGAGCACCGTGTGATGTTTCGTTTCCAGAAAATCAGGTCGTTATAAAAAGGTCTTGTGCTCTTGGTGTTTTTCATGGTTGTATCATCAGGGGATTAATATTATCACTTCATAGGGATACACAGAGTTTGGTGACTTTAGGAAAGTCTTTTTCTAAGATAGTTGAGCATGTTTATTCTATAGAGTAGATAGATTATGAGGCCCAAGGGGCAGCAATAAGAGACCTCATTACTAGGGTAACTATAATGATTCACAGTCATAGGTCGAGGATTTCACAGTAGGTACCCCCTGTAGTAGGCTTCTCAGTATTAGGGTTAGTTTAGTCAGCTATTCTAGGAATATCTTTAGCCATTAGATAGGGGTCATCCCAGTTTTAGTGGTTCCAGTAGTTAGAGCACCAGCCATCCGTAGAGGGGTGTGCAGTTAGGACCGTTGAGTCAGGGTGATCATTCTAGATCTACCAGACTTTCTAGACAGAGTAGGGTGCTCAGGGTATGTTATCACTGTGGGGTTGTTGGTCACTTCACCCATGAATGTACTCAGTATAGAATGACTAAGCCTTCAGTTTTGACTGTACAACCAATTAGGTTAGTGCCAAAGTTAGGTAGGGCTAATACACAGAGTCGAGGAAATGGTCCCAAGAGTTCTAGAGGTGGTCGAACAGGCACCCAATCCAATAGTGGACAGGTTTATTTGTATTTTGTACTAAGTAGATCTGAGGCTGAGGCTTCGAATTCTATGACCACAGTTATGATTTCCATATGCCATTAGCCAGCTTCTGCGTTGATTGATCTTGACTCCACATTTTTATATGTTTATGATTATTTTACATTGTAGTTAGGTTTATGTTCGAAGTCTTTATCTATGTCATTATGTATAGTGACCACTGTGGGTGATTCGTTAGTAGTAGATCAGGTATATAGATCGTTTTTGGTGATCGTTCGAGAGTTTGGTACTTAGGTTGATCTCATTATCCTAGATATTGTAGATTTTGATGTGATTCTAGGCATAGATTTGTTATCTCCTTGTCATGCGGTCTTGGATTGTTTTGCTAAGATATTACCTTAGCTTTTTTATGCATACCCCAATTGTGAGCCAGGATTCTAATAGTCGCGTGTCGATGGGGATTATTTTTTCATTCCATCTAGGAGACTGATATCGAGGGGATGTGAGTCATTTCATGCTTATGTTTGAGATGTCAGTGTTGAGAGTCTATCGTATGACTCTGTCACTGTGGTTTGTGAGCTTGCTGATGTATTTTTGACCGACCTACCTGGCCTTCCTCCCGAGCATGATATGCACACCCAGTATCCCTACCTATTTGAGCCCTTAGGTATATCTTTACGCTTTACTTTTGTGGACGAAAGTTCTTTTAGTAGTGGATGTTGTAGTGACCCTCACGGTCATTTTTTTGTCTTTTATACATTTTTGGGGTCTAGAGTTTTTCTATAGCTGCCCCAAGTTATTTATGACTTGTTGGGTCTGATAGTGCGGTTCCCAGGTGGTTCGTTTGGGAATTTTAGTAATATCTACTATATTGTGGATTACTTAGCTTAAATTAGCATTTGGTAGAAATATAATTTATTACCCTTCTTGAATATTTTTAAATTGTATAAAAAATTCTTTATTTATGATATATTTATATTATTTTATAGTAGCTTTTATAGTTATTAACATTTTAGTAGAGATAGTAACTCTAGAAATCTTAAATACTATTATTATATAATAAAGGTTTTATTAGAAATAATTTTCTATTAGCTTTGATATATTCAAAATATGTTATTTCTTTTACCACGAACCTATACAATACCCAAATATGTACGCAATGTAAAAAAATTGTTAGGTGTGGCCACTACCACCATACGTGGGGGTTGAAGAATGTGGACATCAATATATTGTTAAGTGGCCTAACATCAATTTCTTACCTCATACATGGATGTGTAATGGAATTTAGGTCACAAAACTCTACCACTTTCTTTTTCTTAAAGATTTCAATTCCAAATATTTGGTATTTTTTGTCATATAGCCAATTATCAAAATCGATAGTTCTTTTATTTTTGCTCAAAGGTTATGTTAGAGTTGGTGTAGTATATTATCTTCTAGCATCTTCAAATCTATTCATATGCATGCATTGAGAGGAGTTTAGTGGTACCAAACACTTTGGTAGTTTATTTGATCTCCAAATAGAAGTTAATTATCTAAAACAAGTTATTCAAGCCAGGTTCTAGTAGAGCATTATTCAGAGGTTTCTCAGAGAAGTTTTGAGCCTTGGTATCTAGGTAGGTTAGGATTACTCTACCTTTAGATTGAACTTATTTATTGAAATTATGTACTATTACGCTAATGTTTGATAAGTACTTGTAGTTGTGTACCAAGTGATATCTGTAACATTTCCTTTTGTAACACCTCGATTCGCTGAACCAGAATGCTACACCATGCTCATGACCCCGAGGGACCACAAGCTAACCCATGACTGATATCTGTACCTGTATACTGCAAATCATGATATAATAATATGGAATACATAAAACTTTAAGGCCATAAGGTTCAACTGAATAAAATCATGTGGGTGAAAATACCTAAAACAACTCAATCTGAAAGCTAAGTCTGAACGTAAATCTAAACATAAATCTGAAAGCCTCCAGACTATCTGAATAAGGAGTTGAAGGAACATGTCTCCAACTAAATCCATAAAACTAAACTGAAGAAATAAATAAATGTATCAAATCATATTGTCCTCGAATCAATGAGGACTCACTGTGTCTCTGTAACTGGAATGCTACCGCTACTGTTGGGCTGGAGGTCATGTCTCGGAACCTATGGTGTAACATGGAAAGAAAGCACCATAGCGCAAATGCGTCAGTACAACTGGAGTACTGAGTATACGAGGAAGGTAGGCTGAACATAAAGGGTTTCATGCATGAATAACACTGACTGACTAATATGAACGTGGAAGTGCAAAAACACATATATAGAAACTGGGACCGTGAATATGTGATAGCATGAATTGTAAGCTAATACATGGTTTACTGATAACTGTCATGACTGATACTGAAACTGATAACATGGGAGACTGTATCTGACAGTCCTGTATATACTAAAATTTGAAGAATACCCTGAGTTCTTTTATTGAGACTGATACGAAAACTGTGGGAAGTAGTGTTTAACCGACATACCCCATGTATGCTATTATGGCTAAGCTAGGGTCCAATCTTTACCCCGACTGGAGGGGTGTTAATACCGTGCCACGGGTAAGGACAGCCTATGAGTGACCCTTATCTGGAGTGTACTCAATGAGAATGATGGGAACCCTAAACTGACGGGTTAAGCCACCTCATCAACCCTAATCTAACGGGTTAAGATGTCTCAACCTACGTTGGATATGTAATTCTGGAACACAAGGATGACTACTAAGAATCACACACTGAACTGGCGGGTGATTTCCCATCCTTGGGTTCACTCGGTGCTAACCTCTACTCTCATCTTGAGGGACTGGACATGAATAACTGACTGTGCATGACTTAATCTTACTGAATTCTGTTGACTTGCGGAATGTTACTGATATCTAACAACTGACTATGATCATGAGGTTTTCCTGAGTCACATGACTGACTGAAGTCTATGGAATCATAGCTTGAGTTCAGATATCGTGAAACATGACATGGATCTAGGCACACAGCTATAGTTTTCAGGTACAAGTACCCCCAGGACTCTATATAAGGAAACTGATACACATGACATAACTTGATCATAAGATTTGAGTCCACAATTCACAATATCATAAGTAAGGCTTTCATAATAAGAATGATTCTCAACAAACTATCACATGATCGGGAATGCACACAACATGTATATACTTGCATGGCTTCAATAACATGGTCATTCCATATCACAAAAATATCATGAGCATCTCGTACAACTTCTTTAATTCAAGACAATAGCATGGGGATCACGTTGAACATAAAATTAGAACATGGAATAGTCATTTAGGACTTATTATGTCATAAAAGCATGATTTCTATTCCCTTTGGTATTTTCACAAACACCTTACATGCACATCTTAGTCATAGGTGGATTCATCAAGATTACAAATATTCAACCACCAATTTCACATATTTATACGTTAAATACCACCATATCCTCACAATAAACATACAAAGATCCCATCTTAGGCATCATCAAACTCCAACCACATGAATATCAACCACCAACAATATAAACATCATGATACAAAATTTAGAAAATGGTTCTTGAGCTTCATGGATGAAAGGAGTCCATAAATCAACTCACGCATACCTTAGAAGAAAGATTCTTGATGATTGACGGAGGAATTTCCTTGAAATCAGATCTTCAAGCTTAGTTATGCACCCCTAGTTGTTTTACTCTTTTAGTGCTCTTGTATGATGAGCTTTGAGAGATACTAGGGTTGTAATATGTTTAGAAGCTATATATTTCGTAGGGTTAAGTTTAGTGACGTGTAAGGAGTGTTAAAAGACTTAATTACCCTTAAAATAACTCAAAACGGAGTGTTTTTGGCACCTGGAACTGACTTAGGTGGTGCTCAAGTGATTTACTAAGCTAGGTTGGGCGGCGCCTAACCAATCTCCTATGTTTGGTTGGGCGGCGCCTAAACAATCGCCTATCCTTACTGTCTCTCACAAAAATGGGCATAACTTTTTGCTCGGGTATTAGATTAAGGCAAAATTGGTATCATTGGAAAGCTAATTCGATTATCTATAATTTGGTGGGTCTAAATCATCCAAAATACCACATTAAAATTTACTTATTAAAATATGAACCTTGCAAAATCAAACACTAAAACTTGATGGATTCAAAAACTCTTAGCTTGTATTACCTTAAGTGACTTATATGAACATGCTTAATGCATCAAAGCTATCCTATCACTAGGATATTCATTGTAATTCATGTACTCAAGTATGAATCACAGGATAAGAGATTTCATACATAGGAATACTTATTCACTTCCTAGATTAGAAACATGCGGGGTATTACACTTTTTTTTATCCGAATTAGGACCCCATTCTAGTAAATTTTTGTATTTTGTATTCTAATATAATATAGTGTCTATCACATTAGGACGTGGAATTAAATTACAAAATCTTAAATTTTCCCCTTTTAAATTAAGACATTGCATACTATAATTAGATGTATATTTGCTTCTGTTCAGGTTCAATATATACTTTATTTCTATCATTGATTGTGAATTTTTGTATCACTTCAACATTGTTATGGTATGGTATGGTATTTAATATTATAGTTGGTGTGGTTTCTTTCAAGTTTCGGTTCGAGTTTGGCATCTAATTATGGTTGTGGTTCTTTTGAGTTTTGGTTCGAGTCTGACATCTGATTATGGTTGTGGTTTCTTTGAGTTCTGATTTGAGTCTAACATCTAATTATGGTTGTGGTTCAACTGAGTTTCGATTCAAGTTTGGCATCTGATTATAAGCTATGCTGTATATTATATATGTGGTCTCTCGTTACTACTCACTATGTCCGATTCGAATTCATCACGTTTTCTCTTATTGTTATCCATCACTACCAGTTCGATTCTGGTTTTTGGCCTCTCATTACTACCCGTTGGTGCCTGTTCAAGTTCGGTGCACATATGGATGGCTTATGATTTCGTGGAAGGGGGTTCAGTTACTAATTATTTATGTTTATTTTCATTAATTACTTTTTGTGTGTCCACCAACTTATAGGGGTACGGTTGGGTTAATTTTCTTCTTCAGTATGCCTAGCGGGCTTATGGGGGGCCAGTTAGGTTTTGTTTGGTTTGTTTATTTTTACTGCGTTATTTATTTTTTGTATTATTTATATTTGTTCCTTTACCACATTTGCGTAACTTGGTAGTTGTTTACTTTTCTATCCCTAATTTTCTGGTGACTTAGATTGCACCCTCGCATTATAGTAATACCTTTTCTTTGTATTTAGCTCAGTCAGCCAATAATGCTTACTGCGTACCTTTTGCTTTAGTACTCATACTACACTTCTACAAGTTTTTATACAGATTCGAGTAGTGGCAATCAACATTGGCGTAATTCCTACCTTTCAATACTGATTCAGAGTAGAGTGAGCTTAATGTCGTCAAAGGCTGATCCTTCTCTATCTACTCTAGTTTAGTCTTATGTACTCGAGACTGCTTGTATATATTGAGTATATTTTGGATTTTGTCTAGTACTCTGGGTATATGTTAGTAGTGGCTCTAGTACCGACCTTACCAGGTCTTGGGAGGGATTCGTTTGTGTATTTGGTATTTTTTCCTTCCTTTGTTTTCATATATGGTATTTGTTTCCTTTTTGTTTGTCGCTTGTTATTACTATTGCTATCATTATACACAATCTTTTTTATTTTTGCATGTTAGTTCTATTCCTATTATTCTGGGCTATGGCTTGGCTTGCCTACGGGGAGATAAGGTAGGTGCCATCATGACTTGAGAAATCGGGTCGTGACAAGTGAGGAGAAAAATTCTATCGTGCGAGAGTTAATGTTATTCTGGGTAATATGGAAGTTGAGATGCGTGTTTTTCCTTTCTCTGTTCTCTAGAGTTGTGCCCCGAAGTACATTTTAGTAGTACGGATACCAAATTCTTTTTAAAATCTACATATATGATTTGGAAATAATATGGCATCCTATTGTAGGTAGTCAAAGTAGTTGGAAGTCAAGCATCCTTGAAGCACTTTTAGGCCGTGATTTCTTTCCTAGAGGTTCTGCTATAGGTGCTCTCTTATGCTACAATTCCTTCAAACAAATCCTAATAATCCCTATGCTATTGATGAGGAATGGGGTAGTTTTTGCTCTATCCTTTCCAACGTGTCTACGATTTCAATGAAATTCATCTAGAGATTCAGATACTCTTGAGTTGCAAGGCTTGTATTAGACTTAATTTGAATTTTGGCTAAATGAATTCAAACTGGGTGCATGACAATGTATTTAAAATTCTTAATTCTCTTACAATTTATTTCGATATTTGTTATGTATTGTTTCATAATGTATCATATCATATTATATTGTTAATAGTTGGATAGATCGTATCATTTCTCATTCGTTAAAAAACATCATGCATCAACAATTTAAATGATAAACCTACTGGAAAGTAAGGCATGCATATAGAAGTGATTGTCTTGAGAAGCATATTGCAGTAGTATAAGCTGGTGAGCGAGCTTTGGTGGTTGACGATCTGTTTGCTACTGTTGGCATTCTTTGTGCAACTATGAATTTACTTAAGTATGGTGATGCAAAAGTGTTTGAATATGCATATGTGATTGAAATATCAAACTTGAAGGGTATAGAGAAGTTGACTAACAAGTCATTGTATGTGCTGTTGGTGTATCAGTAGTATCTGCAGACGAATAATTTTTATTGTCATAAAAAATTGTACATTAGAGGGCGCTATTATTGTCCAATTCGTCCACATTATCTCGTTTTCACATGTGATTTATGTGACAGTAAATTTTGAAAGGCCTTTATTTGGCAGCTAAAGTAAAGAAATTTTATGCAGAATGAATTTGTCCATTGGAAAAAAAAAGTAGTAATTAGTTGCCTCCGCTAATTGATTACACGAGAATCAGTAGTTGAAATAATTAATGATATTGACAAGAATTAGGATTTTGCAATTAATTAAACTTATAATTATTAGATCTTTACTTAAAAGACAAAATCATTTTTTTTTTCATTTTTTTCACCTAATTATTTAACTATCTATATAAAAAATAATTAAGCATTTACTTATTTACCTAAGATATAGAGCCTTACCATTTGTAGGGGGGTGCGCGGATTTAATAGGTAAAATAGATTTAGTAGGTTTCTAATGAATCTATTTTTATTTGTGCGTGGATATTTTGTTTCAATATCTTTTAATAATTTACTTTTTTCGCAAGATATATTCATTGATTATTTTATCCTGTAGTAATTGCAGAGTTACAAATTCTTGTATA